>NW_007253598.1:360341-439661 GCF_000164805.1 Carlito syrichta | reverse complement strand
GTCAGAATGGCAATTATCAATAACTCAAAAAATAATAGTTGTTGGAGAGGGTGTGGCGAATAGGGAACACTTCTACACTGTTGGTGGGAGTGTAAACTAGTGCAACCTCTATGGAAACAGTGTTGCGATTCCTAAAATCTCTAAACATCAACCTCCCATATGACCCTGCAATTCCCCTACTGGGAATATAACCTGAAGATCTCAGATCACTCTATAAAAAAGATATCTGCACACAAATATTTATCGCAGCATTGTTCACAATAGCAAGAACCTGGAACCAACCATGCTTTCCATCAAAAGAGGACTGGATTAAAAATAAAAAAGAAAAAATAATGATAATAAAAAAAAGGGTACATATACACGATGGAATACTATGCAGCCATAAAAGAGAACAAAATCATGAATTTCACAGTAACCTTGATGGAATTAGAGTCTATAATACTGAGTGACCTCTCACAGAAACAAAGATCTGAGTATCTCATGTTCTCATTCATATAGTAGACCTTGATCATCCAATGTACTAACATATGAAAATGACTGACAGTGGTAGGAAACTATTGGGGGGGAAGGGGGATGAAATCAATGGTAGTAAACATCTGTCTGGGGATGGGGAGACACCTTTTATCATCAAGGGGGCCTGAATGAAGCATATTTGTATACTTAACTCTTAACTGTACCCCACAATATCATAATAAAAAATATTGATAAAAAAAAAGAAAAGAAACATGCCAGATTTTATATATATATATATATATTGGGCTATTGTGAATGGGAATGTGCTTTTTATTTGGGTTTCTATTTATTTATTGTTGGTGTATAGGATGGCAAGAAAGCCTCCACCATCAACCACTGTGGAGAGGAGTATCTATTCAGTAAATGTTTCTGGGAAAACTGACCACAGGCAGAAGATTAAAGCAAGACCCCTATCTATCACTGTACACAAAAATCAACTCTAGTGAATCAGACCTAAAAGTAAACCCTCAAACTATAAGATCTCTAGAAAATGCAGGAGTCACTCTCATAGAAATTGGAACTGGCAACCAATTCCTAATCAAAACTCCAAGTGTCCATGTCATGAGAGATAAGATAGAAAAGTGGGATCTCATCAAACTGACAAGGTTTTGCAAAGTAAAAAAAAAAAAAAAAACCATCAAGAAAGCAGGAAGACAGCCCACAGACTGTGAAAAAATAAATCTGCTAACTGTATATCTGGCAAAGGCCTAATGTCTAGGATCCACAAAGATCTCAAATGTACTGAAAAGAAAAAGCAAAACAAAACCAAGCAGCCCCATTACAAAGTGGGCAAAAGATATGAACAGACACTTTACAAAATAATACATATGACTAGCCAACAGGTACATGAAAAAATGCTCAGCTTCACTAGTCATCAAAGAAATTCAAATTAAAACCACATTGAGATGCCATCTAACTCCAGTCAGGATGGTCATCATCAATATTTCAAAGAAAAACAGATACTGGAGAGTATGTGGGGAAAAGGGAACACTTTTATACTGTTGGTGGGAGTGCAAACTAGTGCCACCTCTGTGGAAAACAGTGTGGCTATTCCTAAAACATCTAAAAATTGACCTTCCCAATGACCCCACAATTCTCCTGCTGGGAATATACCCAGAGGAACTCAAATTGCTCTATGACAAAGATACCTGCACATGCATGTTTATTGCAGCATTATTCACAATATCAAAAATATGGAAACAACTCTGCTTCCCATCCAAAGAAGACTGGATAACAAATATGTGGTACATATACATAATGGAATATTACACAGCCATAAAGAAGGACAAAATTATGAACTTCACACAAAATTATGAACTTGGCTTGGTTTGACATCAGCACTTGGATGGATTTTGAGTCTATAATATTAAGCAATCTATCACAGAAACAGTGAACTGAGTGCCACATGTTCTCACTCATAAGCAGACCCTGAACAATTATCATAATACTTCAAGAAAGGGATTGGCAGTAATGAGAAACTGCCAGGGGAGGGTGGTGGGATTGTCAATAGTGGGAAACTGCCAGGGAAGAGGTGGGCACACTTCATCAAAAAAGGTACCTGCATAATGAACATTTGTATACCTAACCCTGAATTGTACCCCGCATATTTAAAGTTTAAAAAAAAAAGTAATAAAGAAACTCTCATTGAAGAGTAATAAATAAATGGTTAAACTTACAAACCAATACATAAAATGTATTAATCATCAGTAAGAATCACTTACTGATAATGACTTTAATGTACACAAATGAGGAAACATTTCTTCTCTATTTCATGTAAAACTCATATATCACTAGAAATTCCAGATACATGAGGATGATAAAATGCAAATCCACAAGTAAATAGTTTTGTGTTGTGTTTGTTTTTAAACAAGGCTACTACATAAGAAGAAAGGAAAAGGTATAATGTTATTATGAGTTTTATTTCAAGAAAGAATGTATTAATTAGAAATTACTTTAATTCTTGGAAAATAACTTTCAACTTCAATATAAACTTTACAGTATAAATGTGTCACATATTTGTAAAAGTTAATAGACTTTTGCAAAGTTTATTAATGAAAAGAAAAATTAGGTTCATATTATCATGCTATACACAAATAAATTTATAATCTAAAGGGAAAAATTATTCAAATATTTATATGAATTCTAGGTTAAATGTTGTTTGGTTGCTCTATTGACTGATTAATTGATTCAATCAACATTTATAGAGAAACTATTATATGAAGTACATTCTCTATAGTAAAAATAATGTGCATAGCCCATTTTCTCAAGAAATGCAGTCTGGTTAATGGAGACATATATGAAAAATAGTTCTAATGTAAGATATACTTTTTAAAAATTTCTGTATAATACTTTAGGAGCATAGAGGAAATAAAACGAGAATGAGAGAATAAGAACATGAAGAAACTTTCTTTTTTAACAAATGAAATACTTAACTTTTATAAGTTGTATTGATGTCAATGAGTTTTTGTTTCCTATTGCTTGCAAATAATTATCTAAATTTTAGTAGATTAAAATAATAAATAATTTGTCTTTTACAGGTTTGAAGGTTGCTAGTTTAGGCTAGGCAATTTTCTTCCTTGTTCTCTCAGTAGTTTATTTTAAGAGGGAGGCTGAGGCTAGAGTCACAATGAATTCTTTCACTCACATGAATGTTGGTTGAAGATTTAGATTACCTGAGGCCAGACCGGAAACTTTGAGTCAAAGACACACACACACACACACACACACACAGAGAGAGAGAGAGAGAGAGAGAGAGAGAGAGAGAGCGAACTGCAGAAGCCAATTTTATGTTGTCTGGCTTTCTTCACAGTTTGTTGGCTTGGTTTGACATCAGTATCCCTAGAGAACAAAATTTTTATAACCTAGATTTACATATCCCTTATGCTCACTTTCACTGTATTATCTTTATTAGGTCTGTCACAAAGGACTGCCCGGATTCAAAAGAATGACATAATAGCACACGAAATGGAAGATACTGTGTCAGACATGTTTAAAAAATACAACCTACCACACCATGTTACGTATTGAATGTGTGAGTGAGCAATGTCAAGAGAATGGGAGAGTTCTGCCAAATTAACAGTATGGTGGAGAACACTGGGGTTATCTCCTTTCCATTTATTGCATCTTTTATCCACTAGGTATCTGCTATTTGGGTCTTCAGGGACTGAGCCAATCACCAAATTCTGTTTCCTTGCGAGAGTAATTACTTCAGCAATGGGCACATGCCCATATTTGCTAGATCTTTAAAAAGCTCAGGAAATTTTTCATGATTCAAAACACTTCATTTTTCTCAAATATGTATGAAGGCTCGTGTAGCCTAGCAGTTATTTAAAGTCATCTTAATTTTATAATTTGAACATGCGTTAAAAAGACTTTGAGACTGTGAGAGGCAGATAGGATGACAAAAATTTTGCAGTTGCAACATTACTGAGTCACTGAAATGAACAAACTTTGAAGTCTTTTCCACCTTCCAAGTTTATAAGTTAATAAATTTCTTGTTATTTAAGTCAGTGTAAATAAAGTTTTCTAGAAACTTAAAAACAACACAGTAAATGTTTTAGAATTTGTACTTTGGTCATATGATGTGTTTAATTAATTTGTAATAGAGAAGGAGGATTCATCCAATCTTTGTCTTATGATTATCAGCTTAGGTACAATATGGAACATGTGCTGAAAAGAGGTATGACTGCAGCCAGTATAAGATGGCAACTGTGATTCAAACAGATGATAATAAAGTTTTATATAGAAGGTTTGGGGTAAAAAAGACTTTGTCAAACAGGAGTGTTATTAGAAGGTATATCTGATTTTTAAAGTTATAGGAGTCTGTTGAAAGTGACTGGGTGTACAATAGTGGTATCATTCAAATAAATATGCAGCATAAGAAGAAAAGTTAGAGTCATAAAAAAAGAAAATTCTTCTTGTCTGGTACTTGTATGCAGAGACAGAAGACAGGCAGCTCAACAGCAACACAGGTTTATTCCAAGGAGAAGAACCTACAGAGGGGACTCCAGAAAACTGAAACCCACTACCACTTACAGGCTAGGGCAGTTATAGGGTTTGGGGGAGATTTTTGTTTTGACGTTGCTAGGGGTAACTAAAATCTGTGGTTAAGCAAGTTAAAAGAAAGTCTGGTGGTTAGGTTAGGTGTTAAATGCAGCCAGATGTTTGATGTTGATGTTTGCAAAAATTTCCGTCCCAGGGTAGCTAGCAAAATGGTGTGTGTGTGTATGGGGGGAGGGGGGGTTGTTTCTAAGGTGGTGTTACCCAGGCTAACATTTTTATTTTTTAAAAAGTGGAATTTAGAATGGAATGTTTTCTGTTATTGAGTCTTATACTTTAGCTCAGTACTTCAGAGTCATCTAAAAATAATTTGGTTGGCATTACAAAAAAACTAAAAGGGGAAAATAATTAATACAAGATCTTCCCTGCTCCTTTATATAAATGACTACTCCTTAAGTTAGCACTCCTGAGCTAAAGATATTTACAAACATAAATAAAATCTTCAAAAAGCTTCCAGTTATTGGGTAAAGGCCAGAGGTCTCAGGCAGTTCTCTCTATGGGCATTCAGTAAGGAAGATTATATTGTCCTCCTAGGTATTGAAACAATTTTCTGACCAGTAAATTGTAATCCTGGATAAAGTGTGCCTAGAGATTAGCAGCTTGGGTTTGTTGTTATTGCTGTTTTTATTTTCCCTACTGGGTAGAAACTAACTATCATCTTCCTAGGTGACAAATAAGTCCCAGACAGGCAATTTACATTAAGTCTCTTAGATGTAGCTTCCAAATTTTATAGACCTACTTGGCATATGTTAAAATATTGGGTAAAGTTGAAAAACATTTTCTACCTGGAAATAAAAAAGGGTTTTAGACACACTGTCTGTAGCTGTTTCTCTAAAAAATTATCAGAAATACAAACTGTATAATCTGTCCTTCCAAGTAACAAAGTGAAACCAGCAAAACAGCTTTATAGCAACAAGCAGGGTTTAGATATGACTCCTTTTTAATGGATGCAAAAATTATAATGCTGTAATATAATTTAGATTCACACTGGAGGTCTAGAAAGTAACAACTTCCAATTGACTACTTTTCTTCTTAAAACACAAAGAGGGAATTATAATTAAGAACTAATAAGCTGATATCTTGTTCCTGAAATATTCTAGAATTTATTGTTTTTATTAACGTTATATTGGGTATCTCAAAAGCATTGATGCACATTTTTTAATATGTATTACTTAACAAACCACTATTCTTTTATATTCAATATCTCTCTGTTCACCTTTCTTTTCTCCAACTATGGTAAATAAATAAATTAAATGTCTTCTTTTTTTTCTATTCTCCTACAATAGGAGTTTTTACATTAAAGTGGTTAGTTGCTTATATTACAGATACCACAGCTCAATATACATGAACATGATGTCTTCGCTCCTATGACTTTTTAAGGACGCTTGCCCCTAATTGCTGCCATTGGTACTAAGACCATTGAAATAGGTTTGTTTGTCTTCCTAGAGACAATTTTAAGAAAATATGCCATGAAGGTGTCTTTTCAAAACATTGTAAGAAAACTATACATAAATTTTGCACTCTGTTTGTCCTCTGCTCATGACAGCTCCAGGAAACACAATTGTTTCATTGGTTAGGCTCATATTGATGGTGACAGGACAAGGAGTCAATCAAAAAGAGTCCCCTGAAATTTCATCTAGAACTAGATGCCAGGTGGTAACCAGAGATAAATTTCATCCAAATTTAAAGGATTGAAGTTTAAACAACCTTTTATTTGATCTCAGTCAAAACGTATTTTGAAAATTCTTTCTTTAAAAATATTTGCGTTGACGTAAAACCTCAAACTAGAGGAATCTTAGAAAATGCAGGAGACACCCTTATGGAAATTGAAACTGGTGATCAATTCCTGATCAAAACCCCGTGCCCATACCATAGAGATAAGATACAAGTGGGACCTCATCAAACTGACAAGCCTCTGCAAAGCAAAAGAAACCATTAAGAGAGCGGGGAGACAGTTCGCAGAATGGTAAAAATATTTGTATTTCTGACAAAGACCTAACATGTAGGATCTACAAGGAACTCCAATGTGCCAAAAGGAAAAGAAACAAACAGCCCCATGAAAAAGTGGGCAAAAAATATGAATAGATACTTCTCAAAAGAAGCTATACAGGCAGCCAACAGACACATGAAAAAGTGCTCAGCCTCACCCATCATCAGAGAAATGCAAATAAAACCCCATTGAGATTCCACCTAATCTCAGTAGCCATCACTAATAAAACAAAAAACAACAGATGCTGTTGAGGATGTGGAGAAAAAGAAACACTTCTTCACTGCTGGTGAGAACATAAACTAGTGCAACCTCTTTGGAAGACAGTGTGGTGATTTCCAAAAGAATTAGAAATTGACCTTCCATATAACCCAGCAATCCTCCTACTGGGAATATACCCAGAGGAACTCATCATTCTACCAAAGATGACTGCACACACATGTTTGTTGCAGCTCTATTCACAATAGAAAAAATAAGGAACCAATCATGCTACCCATTGAAGCTGGACTGGATAAAAAAATGTGGTACATATACACAATGGAATATTATGCAGCCATAAAGAAGGACAAGCCTATGGACTTCACAGCAGCTTGAATGGATTTAGAGTCTATCCTCAGTGATCTATTACAGAAGCAAAGAACAGAGTACCATATGTTCTCACTCATAAGCAGACCTTGAACAATTATCATAATACTATAAGTAAGAGATTGGCAGTAGTGGAAAACTGCCAGGGAAGGAGGGGTAGGATTGACAGTTGAGGGAAACTGCCAGGGGAGGGAGGGGCACGCCTCACCAAAAAGGGTACTTGTATAATGAACATTTGTATACCCAATCCTGAATTGTACCCCACATCTTTAAAATAAAGAAAAAAATTGCATCACACGAGAAATTCTTCACAGAGAATAGCTGAAAGCAAAGTAGTTACATAATTCAGTGAAGATACTGTAACACAATATTATGACTTTTCTCGAATCTTTTTGAAATAAATAATTTAGGACCTCATCACAGCCTTTAATTAAGTGTTCAGTTAATTATTTTATTCAGTTCAATTTCAGCAATCCTTTTTCTATATTCTTTACATTGCTTTGTGTCCCCATTCCCCATTTTTACTTCTTTTTTCACTGCCTTCATAGACATTCTTTCCTTTGTTGTTTTGTTAATATCTACTTTAATTCACAATTAGTGACATTGCTTTATATTTGTGTATAATTCATTGTTTTGCTTTGCTTTGCTTTATTCAGTACTCTGCTTTTAACCTATCCATGGTGTTGAGTGAGTGTACATTCAGTTTACTGATTGAAACAACTACATGTTACCACAAAGTAAACCCCCAGTTTGCTACCTGCTCTCCACAGCTATAAAAAAACTGCTGCAAACATATTTTTAAAAAGAATTGTGGGGTACAAGTGGGGATTTGCTATAAGTAGGTTGCATGCAGATAAAAATTGGACTACAAGCTGGCTCTCTCACCTCTTGGTAGTGAACCAGCAACCTTTTTGTTGTCACATGCCTCCCTCACTCCTCCTTCCCTCTCCCCTTCCTTTCCTCCCCTAGCAGTGCCCAGCATCTTCTGATTCCACACTTTTGCTCGTGTAACTAGTGTTCAGAACCCACTTATGAGTAAAAACATGTGGTATTCATTTATTTGGTTCTATGATACTACACTTAGTATGATGGTCTCCAACTGCACCCAAGTTGCTGAAAAGGCCATGATATTCCATTGCATAATATTCCATTGTGTATATGTAACACAATTTCCTTATCCTGTCCACTTTCAATAGGCATCCATGCTTTTACTATTGTGAATAGTGTAGCAATAACATACCTCTGAGAAAGCTATTTTAAAATCACTATAAGTTAATATACAAATCACTCTCAATGACTATACTGGCCTATATCCATTATGTTAAATATGCAGCTGTCAAATTAAGCTTATATATGTTTAATTATACAATTGATAGATGTATAAATATAAAAAATCATGTTTTTATGAAATGTCTTCACTTATAAACTACTTTTTGACTTAAAGATTTGCTCACATGGTAGAAATGATATGGGTTTTCTATTCGATCAGTTGGTGAGCTGGGTCCCCAAGGGATGTTTCAGTTCCTGGAGCTGTACTGCTAATCTGGACTCCACGTGGTGGCCAAGACTCAATGGTATCTGGATGGGGAATATGGTGGCACCCATGAACTCAAGGATGCCAGTAGCTACAGGGTCCCCAAAGGATGTTGCAGCTCTCTTAATTTGGGGGGGTTCAGTGAGCCAAGTTGTGAGAACCTTTACAGTTGTGTTGACTTGGTGGGCCAGCAAGCCTAGCCCCAAGAAGTGCTACAGATCTGTTGGCTCAGCAGGCCAGCAAGCCAATCCCCGAAGAGTGTCACAGATCTGCTGGTTCAACAGTTCCACTGGATCTTGTCAGCTCTGTGAGCCTCATCAGCTCTACTTTGCCATCAGCTCTGCTCTGCCATTAGCTCCACTCTGTCATTAGTTCTGCTCACTCTGCTGGTTCCATACACTAGCAAGCCAGCCTTTGATGTGTGCATCTCTTCAGGCTCAGTGGTCCTCAAATCTGGTGGTCTTCAACAGCACTACAGTTTGGGTTCTTGGCTTATGTCCAGGAAGAATGAGAGACATGGACAACTGGAGAGTAAGTAGGAATTTATTGAGAAGATAAGAAAGCTCCTGGCTGTGGGAGGGGTCCCAAAGTGTTGCCGCATTGCCTCTACCTGCAGGAGTCTATATAGTCTCCAGAGCCTTCTGATTGGTTGGCAATAGCACCAATCAGATAGAGGCATGAAGGCTTGTGCTAGAAAATGCACCAATTGAGAGAGGTTTGAAGAGCCAGTCAGGAAAAAGCACATAAAAAAAGAAGTTCACAGACGTGGAAGTGAGTGTTCTTTCTCCAGTCCATGTAGCTTGCAGTACTGGAACCTGCTCTGTCTGCCTATCAGGTGTCTACTTTTTTCTGTCTCATTCCCCTCTCTGGAATAGTAACACTAATTTCCATCAGGGAGTTGGGACAATGACTAAATGACTGGTCTGGCTACTTCCTGCTGATCATGGGCATCATATGAAAGTGGAAGTTAGAGATCCTCCAGTGGGCGATTTAAGGGTCATCGGTAGTAAGAAACCTTCTTACAAGGTTCCATCTTCTTTACCATCTGGAGCTAGATGGCCATTGGATGAGAAGAAACACATTTTACAAGGAGATTAATTATGCACGGATCAAATATGAGCAATAAAAAAAGAGCCTATCAAAGGGAAAATCCACATCCATATATTATAAATTTCTAGGGTGGATAGAAAGAATTGTAGATAACTAGGTCCTGACCCTGCTCATTGTTTTAGAAATTCAATGATTTTGATAATACTTTTCATGACCTAAAGATTCTTTTCTACGTGGGAGTAAATGTTAATCCAGAAACAACAAAGTTTATTTAATAATGCGCATGTTCCTCCATGTTCTGACATGAGCATATCCAATACTCAATGATACTGTAGGACCACAGTAGCTAGCAAGTTAATAGAAGTTTGTTGATTTTTCAATAGCAGCTATATGTCTTCCCACCCTTGCTGTACCATGAAGGTGAGATTTAATATAGATTTTTCTAACAGGAGTATTCTGGCAAACTAAAAGAAACCTATAGTAATGGAATGCACTAGAACAAGTCTTTATAAGACTGGGTGGTCCAGGGCACATCCTCCTAGACTAGGTATATAATAGCTAGGCATGTTAGTGATGGACAGAGGTTTCAAATCTCTGGGAGTACATTGTTGCTGTATGAATTGCTCCAGAAATGATACTAAATTTAGAATATTTCCAGAGGAAGTCACTTGAATCTAATTGAGGATCATCACCTTAAGAACAGCAGTCACTATTGTGCAAGCACCTTTCTGTTGGTAGAGTAAAACAAAATACAATCTATTACCACATAAAAAATAATATCCTGTTCCAATTAAGTAAGGTGCCCTGATGGTTCCAAATGGGAAGAATATCCCAGAAATGCTAGTTTCCTTTGGTTCATCAGGGTTATAAAAACAATCATGTGGAAAATCCTCTTCAGATAACCCTGACTTTTCCTGTTTGGTGTTCTCCCAAAGGACTGTTCCATTATGTGTACAGATTCTGTAGTAATGATGACTAGAGTTATAGGAACATATTGCACTCCAGAAAACTTTAGAAAGGGTATTTCCAGGGCAGGTATTGTAATGTGAAGACTTACATGTATCCCAAGTTAAAACGACTCCAATGAGTTATCACATTAGGACAAAGTAGCCAAAGGGACAGGTGATAAAATAACAGGTATCAGTGCAATTTACCAGATCCTGACTATTTGATGTATTCATGGTCCTATACTCTGGTCAGCATATTTGATATATATATATATATTTTTTTTTATGGCTTTATGACATCCAGTTTTGCTAGGGACTCCATTAGAGACTAGAGCCCATGTTTCCCATACCCTGGGTGATGTCTTATTTCTGTGGAACTGTTATGTTACAATACTTGAAGGAAACCCATGCCACCCAGGATAGTCCCAAGTGTGGTTGAAAGCAGAGAGAAGCATTTCCTCACATCTTTGCCATTTCTCCAACCTTAATTGAGACCTTTTCATCTCAAGGAGCTCTCTGGTTGGGTTCACTGCTCCTTTTAGGGCAGTGAATTCATATTAGAACCCATTGAGATCTGTTGTGCTCAAAAGGCAATGGTAGAGCTATTGGGGGAGCGTTAGAGAAGATTGTTCTTGTGAGCATATTCAGCAGTTTGAATAATTACTTGTTGAGTCAAATGCTTAATGGAGGGAGACGGGGGTGTTTATAAGAAGCTAGGGTTATTGATGACAAAAATAGGAAGCAAAATAGACTAGATACTCTGCTCATTCCTGTGAGGGAAACCTCATAGGAGGAGAAGAGAATATGACTGTGTAAGGATGTAAATAATCCCTTGGGCGCTCAAGGTTAAGGGATCCTTGACAAAGGCATTTAATGGTGCAAATCAAGATAAACACAAAGATGACAAGTATATGTAAGACTATAAGGAGAATATCCATGGAAGGAAATTATTGACACTCATCTTTTATAATCTTTAACTTGACATCTCCAATTTCTTTACTACAATATTATGGGTGTCCTTCTAGGTCAGCAGTGGACACGTCTCCTGGATTCCAAGCTTTCACTCTAGTATGATGAACCCAAGAATCTATTTCAGTGATTTTCACTGCAGAAGAAGTGGAGAGAAGAACAGTGTCGGGTCTTTTCCAGTCTGGACCCAAGAAGGGAAAAAAGAAAGAAGGACCTTCTCCAGTATCAAGTCTCCTGAGTTCCATCTATCATATTTATGACATTCATGAACCCTCTATTTTTTGTCTTATGATTTCTTTCCCTTAAATAAGCATCCACTTTATTGCAGGACAAAAATTTACCATACAAACCTTAACTATACAAAGCCATTCTGTCCTTTGCATCCTTCCTGACCACAAACACACAAGCAACCTTCTCTACATCTTTCCTGGGCTTTCCTGGCTTCTCCCTTGCCACCTTCCTATATAACCTTCTGCCCTTACACTTTTAATTAACCCCTAACAACTTTAATTGCAATAAGGCTATATTCCAACTTGGACGGCCAGGACCAAATGGCTGGTAATTGTGTTAATTAAAGTACTGTGGGTTCCAGCACCCCAATATTCACCTGGGGGTTGTTGGGGTGATGGCAAGCTATGTCAGGCAAGTTTCTAGGCCTTCTCAGTGGCCATGATTCCTGAGGTAGGTGTTCTCTCCTCTCTTCAGATGAGAGCATGTCTACTTTCTGATGACTCTCTGGCCTGCGCAGTGGACAGGGTCCTGAAGGTTTAGGCCTCTTTGGAGCAACTAGGCTTCTATTGCCCCAAAAGATTGTACCCATGGCAACAGACTCATCCCCTTGACAGGTTCATTCCTACTAGGTGTCTGATGGGCCATTGTTTTTTCACTAACGGAGACTGCCATATGAGATGCCCCTCTTGTCCCTCTGGTTCTGCAGCCCTCCATGATAGCACCCTGTTTTTTCTCTCATGTCTTAGCTTGTCACATCTATTGCAGGTAGCAGGTGCACCTTGGGGATTACTGGGTGTGTAAACCTGCAAGTCAGTTGCCAGAGCTCTTGCCTTCATCTTGTGTCTTCTCTCTTTTTCTTGAGTCTCCTTCTGGTCCCTATTGTAAAAGACTGAGGTGACCACTTTCAGGAGGTTATTCCAGGTATAGTCTGTTCCTATGGACAACTTCTTCAGCTTCCCCCTGATATTCAGAGCTGCTTGTGTAATAAATTTATCTTTTAGAATTAGCTGCCTTGCGACTGATTCAGGATCTAGGATTGTGTGTTTAACCACATCCAATCCCAGAAGTACCACTGGGAAAAGCATCAGTCCCTGAGGCCACTCATAATCTGTCCTCCCCACACCCCCTTATCTAGTTCCTCTTCATACTTCAAACTTGACCCATCTAAAATGCTCACTCTAGACAAGTTTCTGGGCTACTTATGTTCCTAGAAGAAATGCTTGGTGAATATGGCCCTAGTAAGGTGCAGCTACTCTTAGCCTTTCCGGAAAGACTGAGGGATTCTCATCTGCTCCTTCATTTATTTTCGGTAACTTAGAGTAGTTGAGAAGTTTAGTTTCAGTTTTCCTTAAGTCTTGCAGTATGTACACCAGGAAATATTTCCTCCTCCATTCTCCCAGTTCTCCAGAAGTGTCTCATTTATGGTCCTCCAATGGTACTACTGCCTTTCTGATTGAACAGGCTCCTACCTCTCTCTAGCACTATATGAAATGCAAAGCTCATCTGTAAATTTCTCTGCCACCTGCAGGGCTACTTGTTTCTCAGTGGCTGTCAGGGTTGGCTTAAGAGTAACAGAACATCCTTCCAGGAGAGCTTAAGCACTTGTGTTAGATTCTGGAAATCATCTATGTACTTATCAGGGTCATCTGAGAACCTGCCAAGATCTTCCTTAATCTGTTTGGAGTCTTGTAGGGAAAAGGGTATCTGTACCTTACTAGGGCCATATTCACCAAGTATTTCTTGTAGGAGCATAAGTAACAGGAGCTTGTCTAGAATGAGGGTTTTTAGAGGGGGCAAGTTTGAAGTATGGGGAGTACCTAGATTAAGGTGGGGGGGTAGAAAGACCAAGAGTGGTCTCTGGCGCTGATGCCTTTCCCAGTGGTACTCTGGGGTTGGCATCCCTCGTCCATTGACACCACCCTTTGAAATGACCTCAAGGAGGGCTGAATCAATTTTGCAGTGTTGACAAAGGTCTAGATTTTCCCATAACACAAAGAAGGCCTGTATATATGAGATCTTGGACCATTTGCCCTGGCATCAAATAAATATACTGCAAGATTGTTGGGAGTGGATGTGATGTTGGGAGCAGACAACCACTGTCACTGTAGCAGACCCTGAGTAAAGGCCCAAGCTCGTAGGCAAGGTCTCACTTGGAAGCTCTGCATCCTAGCCAAAGGCAGGCTGTGAGGGATGCAGCCTGCTATACAAAACAGTGTCTCAGATGCCCACATATCCAGGTGCACATCGCATAAATAAAGTCTTAGCCACAACAAGATAACTGAGAAATAACTCGCTTTTAGGTGACAACAAATTCTGTGATGGCTCCCTCACAGACCTTGAATACCTTCTAACTTTCTTTGTGCTTAATTATAAAATAAACATGCTGAGCTAGTTTGGGGTCACTTCTTCTCCATCAGAGGAAAGTGTCCCACCTGGCCCCAGCTTTTTTCTATGTCTTTGTGTCTTTGTCTTTCTTACTCTCTTGCCGCTCTCTCTTGGGACCCCTCGAGGCAGCCACGCAGGCCGCAGCACAAAATTGTATTATAATTAATACTACTCTCTGGAACCCAGGTCACTCCATCCTTCAACTTATAACTTGGCAGTTTTTGCATGCAAAAAAAAAATTCAGACTCTTTTTCTTCAGGGTCTGAGAATCCAAGGAGTAACAATGTCTCAGCATACACTCGAGAGAAGGGCACATTGCAGATGGCCTGTTACCCTTTTAGAGAGAGGCAAAAGATAAGCATCCCTTAGCTTTCCCTCCTCCAACCAATGCAAGAATAAGAATTGAAGAAAGGAAAGCATCCTTTCATCTACCTGTTATTCTCTACTCTTGGCATTCCCTTGGATGTGAGCATGACCTTGACCCAAGTGTAGCAGAAGGGATCCGGTCGGAAGAATGAGTCACCTTTACCTTTCCTTTGCACGATTGACTGTGCCTCTGGATTCCTCAAATCTAGCATCCCCCTAACCCAGACTAGGTCTTTAAAAAGACATTGGAACAACTGTGTTTGGGAGTAGGACTCCAACAGAGGTGGGTTTTCCTAGGACCTTCAGTGAGCCTCTGACCAGGAGGCAATGGTATCCAGAAGGAGAATGCAAAGGCACCTGAGAACTAGAGGATGTCAGAAGCTGTGGGTTTCCCAAAGAATGCTGCAGTTCACTTAATATGGAGGGAGGGTTAGTGAGATGAGCCCTGAGAAGTGTCACATCTCCGTCAGCACAGTAGGCCAACAAGCCAGGTCCCAAGAAATCCTACAACTTTGTTGGCTTGGAAAGCCAGCAAGCCAGCCCTGGGAGAGTGTTACAGCTTTGCTGATTCAGTGGCCTTGTCAGGTCTTGTCAGCTCTGTGAGCTTCTTTAAATGTACTCCGCCTTTAACTCTGCTACCCTGTTAGTACCACTAGCTGGGCTAGCTCTGCTGACTACATCAGCAGGCAAGACAACCTCCAGTGTGTGCAGCTCTTCAAGTCTGGCATTCTTCAAATCCAGGGGTCTTCAAATCCAGTGGTTTTTAACAACTCTTCCAAGTCCAAGTTCTTGTCTTGGACCCACGAAGAATGAGGGACTCAGACAACTGGAAGGTGATTAAGAAATATCTACTGAAAAGACTAGTAAGCTCCCAGAAGCTGGAGGGGGCTCCAAGTATTGTTGGGTTGCCTCTGTAGGCAGGAGTTTATGTAGTCTCCAGAGTCTGTTCATTGGTTGGCAACAGCACCAATCAGAGAGAGGTACCAAGGTGTGGGCTAGAAAATGCACTAATCAAGAGAGATTTGGGATAGACCAATCAGGGAAAATAACTTGAAAGAAGAGGTCAGTGGACCTGGAAGTGGGTGCTTCTTACTGCAGTCTGTGGGGCTTGCAGTTACCGAGACTGCTCTGTCTGCCTATCAAGTATCCAGCTTTCTCCCGCCTTAATATGATCTTGAAATCCAAGTGTCATATAGTTTCTATCCATTTCAATATGTATATATCTCATGAAATACATACACATATTCATAACAAATTCATACATATTCATAGCACTCATATCATCACAAACTTCATGCATGCAAAGTCAGAAAAAATTTGGTTAAAAAATGGGAAAATATGCATATATTCTCCATCATATTTTGAGTGTGTGTGTGTGTTTTAATTTTATGTGTGAATATATATTTTTTCCAAGATGGTTGCATTTAATATACAAAATATGATTTATATTTATTGATTCAACACTTATTTGGAATAAGCATGCTTTTATACTAGAAAAATTAAATATAAGGAAAAAAATGAACATTTATATGACTACATTAGGACACTATTAATGAGTTTTAACAGACTAATAAGGTGCTATATGTAGCTATTTTATGGAAATAGCCAAATAGAAACACAAACAATAATATGGGAAAACTTTTATTAGAAATTGCAAACATGCATTATATTTAGTGGGAGACTGAGAACAAAAAGAAATGTTTGAAATTATTTTTTTAAATGACTGATAAAAATTATTTTCTTTCTATCAATCTTCAAATTTTCAGATGAAAATTGTATTATTGAGGTCAAATTTATTTCTATCATAATTCTATTTTATATTGGCACAGATAATGTGAAAAACAGAAAATTATTCGAATTCTCCACTTATTAATTTTTATTTAATAGTTTAATTTGCTAAGTTTGCAAAGTGTTAAGGCTCAGTGTCATATATCAACTTAAGAAAGCTCCCTGGGTTATTTTCTAGTGCATCTATAGTGCTAAAAATAGAATGATCAAATGCATAAACCAACAAAATTATTTTAAAATAAAATCATTTTGTTGTGACATGATAAAAAGAATTAGTCCATCGTATGTTTAAAAAAGATTTATAAAGTAATAAACATGGCAGGAAAGTAGAAAAATATTTAAAAATAAATGATTTGTAACATTAATTTTAATGGTTTTTTAGATATCAAAAAGCTTTATTGCTTTAGTAAAATAATCATGTGATATAAAATATAGAATTCATTTAACAAACATAAAACACTCATGATATCATATAGAGCAAAATTACGCTAGTAGAGTTAGCAATTACTCTTTTGTTTTTCCCATCTTGCAGAATTGTAATCACAGAAAATAAATTTTGTGTACTTTGTATATTTTCCATGCTGCTATAGTCTTTATTAACTTTATTTTTTAGAGATACAATCACAATGTAAAGTAAGTATAAGGGGACTTCAAAAAGTTTGTGGAAAATGTAATTAAAATATAAAAATAAAAAGTGTAAACTTCATTGCTTTTTTATAAACTTCATCAATTTCAAGCCATTTTTGTAAGTGATAATATCAGTCTTTTTGTCCATATCTAAAGAACTGAAAGTGATGGAAATTTAACCTTAATGTAGTCTGTTTCTTTATTTTTCACCTCTTGGTAGCCATTGCTTGATTGTAATTTGTCTTCAGGATTGTATTATAACGCCATGTTTCATCTCCTGTTGTAATTTTTGGAAGAAAGCTTTAGGATCTTGATACCACTTATTTAGCTTTTCCATTGAAACCATTGTTCTTGTTTGCAGTTGATTTGGGAGCAACAGCTTTGAAACCAATAGAGTGGATAATTTATTTGCTCAGTTTTAATTTTTTAGTCAGAATTGTGTAAACTGAAGCAATTGAGATGTCTTTGGAGTTGGCTATTGATTCTGCTATTAGTTGTTGATCCTCTTCAATTAAGAATTTTTGGTATTTTCTTCCAAAGTGTTGTGGATGGTCTGCCACTGCAAACGTTAATCTCAACATTGTCTTGTTTCTTCTTAAAATAGGTTCAACCTCATGTTCTCACTCATAAGTGGGCACTAAACATTGGACATACAGGCACAAGAACAGTATCAACAGACACTGAGTACTGCTAAAGGAGGAAGAAAGGAAGAAGGGATAAGGGATATAAAATCACCCATTGGATACCATGCTCAATGCTGGGAGAGAGATCAGAAACCTGAAGCTTGTCTTCATGTGGTACACTTATGTAACTAATTTATTAATTTTTTAGTCAGAATTGTGCCCTATGATTCTAAAATAAAAAATGAAATGAGTTATTCATTTGTAGTCTACTGTCATCTTTGGAGCATGATCTCTATAAAGTTTTTATAAAACATCAATTATTTCATCATCTACCATCCAAGCTTCACCACAAAATTGATGTTTGTTATTGTTTTAATTTTAGTAAAATTCATGTTTTTCTGATGGGACTTCTTTTCAAACTAATGTCCTATCCTTCTTAGTGCCTCAAACTAGTTCCAGTTCAAACATGTTATAAAAAGTTAGTATGATTTTATTTTGGAGCAAAATTTTTTAAACCAATGCACACAGTTTTTTCATAATACATGTTTACAAAATTTCTCAATACACCAATATATCATCTCCATTAAAATCCATTGTTCTATTGTTGGATTTTAAAATTTTTCTTCTGATTTGCAATTGTGAATTACATCATTTAAAACATCTTTCTTTATTTCAATTATGCTGTTGTCATGTCACATTGTAAAATTTATTTATTTATATTTTAAAGATGTGGGGTACAATTCAGTGTTAGGCATATAAATGTTGATTATGCATATACCCTTGTTGATAAGGCATGCCCCGCCCTCCCCTAGCAGTTTCCCACAAATCTCAATCTCACCCAACTTCCCATGACAGTTTCCCACTACTGCCAATTCCTTTTTTACAGTATTATAATAATGTTCAAGATCCACTTATGACTGAAAACATATAGTACTCTGTTCCTTGTTTCTGTGATAGATCACTGAGTATGACCAATTCTAAATCATCCAAGTTGCTGCGAAGTCCATGTGTTTGTCCTTCTTTATGACTGCATAGTATTCCTTTGTGTATAAGTACCACTTTTTTTTTTTATCCAGTCCGAGTTTTGATGGGCAACATGGTTGGTTTCATGTTTTTGCTATTGTGAATAGAGTTGCAACAAACATACGTGTGCAGGTATCTTTTTTGTAAAATGACTTGAGTTCCTCTTGGTATATTTCCATTGGGAGAATTGTTGGGTCATATGGAAGGTCAATCACTACTTCTTTCAGTAATTACCACACTGTCTTCAAAAGAAGTTGCACTAGTTTGTATTCCCACCAGCAGTGTAGAAGTGTTCCTTTTTCTCCACATCCTTGCCAATATCTGTTGTTGTTGTTGTTGTTTTTATTAATGATGGTCATACTTACTGGGGTTTTGTGGTATATCAATGTGGTTTTGATCTGCATTTCTCCAGTTTGCAAATATTTTTTCCCATTCTGTGGGCTATCTCCCTGCTCTCTTGATGGTTTCGTTTGCTTTGCAGAAGCTTGTTAGTTTGATGAGGTTCCACTTGTCTATCTTATTTCTTAAAGTATGGGCTTTTAGGGTTCTGAATAGGAATTGGTTGCCAGTTCCAATTTCTATAAGGGTGTCTCCTATGTTTTCTAAGATTCTTATAGTTTGAGGTTTTACATTTAGGTTTTGAAGTCTACTTGGTCATGCTGGATGATTTCTGAGATGTGTTTTTGGAACTGATTTGCTAGAAACTTGTTGAGGATTTTTACATATATGTTCATAAGGGATATTGGCCTGTAGTTCTGTTTTTTTGTTGTTGAATCTTTATCCAGTTTGGGTATCAGTATGATATTAGCTTCATAAAATGATTTGGGGAGAATTCTATCTTTCTCAATTACCTGGAATACTTTCAATAGGATTGGTATCAGCTTCTTCTTGTACTTTTTGTAGAATTCTGCTGAAAAGTCATCCAGTCCAGGGCTTTTTTTGGTAGGTAGTTTTTGTATGGCAGAGTTAATTTTCTGGGTTGTTATTGTTCTGTTTAGTGTCTAAATGTATTCTTGTTTCAATCTGGGGTGGTTGCATGATGTCAGAAATTCCTCTATTTCATTTAAGTAATCAAGTTTGCTTCCACATAGATGTACATAGTAATCTCTGGTCAACTTTTGTATTTGTTCAGGATCAGTTCTGATTTGATCTTTTGTATTTCTGATTGTGTTTATTTGGGCTTTTCTCTCATTTTCTTGGTCATTCTGGCTAGGGAACCATCAATCTGTTAATTGTTTCAAAGAAACAGCATTTTTTTTGTTGTTGTTGTTTTCTGTGATATTTTTGTCTGCTATGTACCATATTTGGGCTCTTATTTTTGTGATTCGGATTCTTCTGCTAAAGTTGAGGTTTTGGTGGTCATTGGCAAAGTGGAATAACAACTTTCTCTTTTCCTATTTGGACACTCCTTCTCTTGTCTAATTGGCCTAGTTAGGACTTCCAACACAATGTGGAAATCCTAACTAGGGCAATTAGACAAGAGAAGGGAAAGATTTCCAGCTCCCTTAGGTGATTTGTTAGCCTCTTCATTTGTGATCTTTCTGTTTTCTTGATGTGTGTTTGTAGAGATATAAATTCCCCTCTTAGAACTGATTTCATCACATCCCTGAGGTTTTGGTAAGATGTTTCTTAATTTTCATTTGTTTCCAGGAATCTTTTAATTTCTGCTTTAATTTCAGTGTTGACACAGTAGTTGTTCAGCATCATGTTGGTTTAGTGTCCATTTCTTTGTGGGCTTTGGGGAAATGTTGTTGGTTTTGATATCTATTTTTATTCCACTGTAGTCTGAGAATGTGAATGGCGAGATTTCAACCTTATGGAATTTGTTTATGCTTGATTTATGGCCAAGGATGTGATTGATCTTGTAGCATGTTCCACGTGGTGATGAGTAGAATGTATATTCTGTGGTTTTTGGGTCTTATAATCTGTAGATATCTATTAAGCCCATTTGATTGAGTATCAAGTTTATGTTCTGGATCTCCTTGTTGTTTTTTTGCCTTGATGATCTATCTAGGGCCGTCAGTGGGGTATTCAAGTAAATATATTTTTTTAGCTTATTTAGTAGTTGCTTTATAAATGCTGGTCTTCCTCTGTTGAGTGCATATATGTTTAGGATGGATATTTTTGTTGATGGATTGCACCTTTTATCATTGTTTAGTGTCCTTTGGCATCTTTTTAAATTTTTGATAGCTTAAAGGTTGCTTTGTCTGATATTAAGATTGTAACTCCTGCTTTCTTTGTGATTCATTTTCCTGGAAACTTGTTTTCTGTCCTTTAACTTTGTATCTGTGTGTATCCCTTGAAGTGAGATGAGTCTCCTGGATACAGCAAATAATGGGGTCATGGTTTCTTATCCATTCTGCCATCCAGTCCACTCTTTTCAGTGTTGCATTTAGTCCATTCACACTCAGGCTGATTTTTGAAGCATGATTGCTTATCCCTGTCATAAGATTCTTATATAGTTTTTTCTTTGTTCATTTTCTTTTGGCTTTGGAGTTAGTGTATGTGTGTGTTTTCAAGACTCTTGTTGCACTGTATTCTCTGTTGATTCTGTGCCCTGCTGCTCTCTTGGGGAGTATTGGTCATTCTTTTCTTTTCTTTTTTTTTCCCCTGTGCTTGATACCTTTTTAAGTGTCTCCTTTAGAACTGGTCTGGAAGCTGCATAATCTCTTAGGGATTGGATGTCTGGGAAGGATCTTAATCCTCCATCACTGATGAAGTTGAGCTTGACTGGATAGGAAATTCTTGGTTGAAATTGTTTACCTTTGAGGACTTTGCATATAGGGATCCAGTCCCTTCTTGCTTGTAGTGTTTCTGTTGATAGGTCTACTGCTATTCTGATTGGTTTTCCTCAGTAGGTAGTCTGACGTTTCTCTCTTGCTGCCTTCAGAATGTTTTCTTTTGTGCCTACTTTGTGTAGGTGAATTACTATGTGTCTATGGATTGGTCTTCTCATGTGATAT
This sequence comes from Carlito syrichta, assembly GCF_000164805.1. Lineage (NCBI taxonomy): Eukaryota > Metazoa > Chordata > Mammalia > Primates > Tarsiidae > Carlito > Carlito syrichta. The sequence goes on along the minus strand of NW_007253598.1, from coordinate 418,011 downwards.
CTTGTGGGGGTTTGCTGTATCTCTTGTGCTTGGCTGGTCACATCTCTGATGATATGGGGAAAGTTTTCTTGGATTACCTCCTGGAATACTTGCTCCAAGTACTTCTCCATTTCCTTTTCTTCTTCTGGGATACCAGTTAGGCATAGGTTTAGCTTCTTGATATAGTCACACATCTCTTGTAAGTTTTGTTCTTTCTTTCTGAGTCTTCTTTCTATGTTTTTTATAGATCAGGTTAGTTCCATGTTGTGGTCTTCAAGTTCTGAGATTCTTTCTTCAGTTAGTTTGATTCTGCTTTCCATGATTGTCATCTTGTTATTTATTTCCTGGATGAAATTTTTTATTGCCAAAAATCTCTGTTACAGGTTCTTTCAGTGTTGCATCTTGTCTTTCCTGAGTCTTATTCACTCTTTCCATCAATTCCCTAATCCCTGTCATATTCTGAGGCCTGTCGTTAGTGACTTCCATTCTTTTGGCACCAAGGTCTGATTTTTTAGGATTATTTTGTCTTTGGTAGACTTGAAATTGCCTGAGATCTTCCTTTGGCTTTTTCTCATTTGTGACAGATCTCTTGTTTTTCTCTTTAGTTCTGCTATTCAGTGTCAGTGGGAGAGGCTTTCCCCTCTGATGCTTGTTCATTCCTCTGTTCTTCCCTGATCTGTGTTCTGGATTTGTTTTATTTTGAAATAGGATAGTAGATGGGAAACTTTGCTGTCTCTTGTAGTTTTTGAAATTTGAATAAAGTGGGGCATGAGGTGCTAGGAATCAGCTACTACTTGCAAATTAAAATGTTTACTTATAAATCAGCCGGGCGTGGTAGCGCATGCCTGTAGTTCCGGTTACTTGGAAGGCTGAGGCGGAAGGATCGCCAGAGCCCAGCAGGCGAGGTTGCGGTGGCTGGAAGCGGCCACTGCACTCCAGTCTGGGCAACTGAATGAGACTCCAACTCAAAAAAAAATGTTTACTTATTGTGGTATGTGTTCCCTGAGACCAATTCCCCACCACCACTCTATGTGAGGATGCAAAGCAGAAACCAAAACACACTCCAAAACAAACTGGATTAACAACAAAGCAAAACAAAACAAACTACAGCAATAAACAAAAACCAAGAAAACTAAACACACACACACACACACACACACACACACACACACGCCCAGCACAAAGTGAATAGAGAATGACAGAAAGAACGAAGGGGGCGGGGGGAGGATTCAGTTGGAACCCTCACACATGTATTGGCATACCTCTTCAACTATAAAAAATGAATATAAGAAAATCCCAGAAGAGCAAAAGACCAAAAGCCACCACCAACAAGAAAATCGAAAGATGAACACTTAATCATTCACATACACACAGTAACAGAAAACGACAAATAAAGGAAGAAATATAAAAAGAAAAGAAAAAAACTATTTGAGGGATGATACAGATTAAAACGTCACGTGTACATTCATGCACAAAGGGAAAATATTTTAAAAAATAGATGAACCGTCAAAATTTTTTTTAATTAAAAATAGTTGAGCCGGGCTCGGTGGCTCAGCCTGTAATCCCGCGCCTTTGGGAGGCTGAGGTGAGTGGATTGCCTGAGCCCGCGGGTTCGAGACCCGCCTGGGCAGCGAGACCTCATCTCTACAATAAATCAAAAAATCAGCCGGGCGTGGTAGCACATGCCTGTAATTCCGGCTACTTGGAAGGCTGAGGCGGAAGGATCGCGGGAGCACAGCAGGCGATGCTGCAGTGGACGGAAGCGGCCACTGCACTCCAGTCTGGGTGACAGAGTGAGACTTCCACTCAAAAAAAAAAAAAAAAAAAATAGTTGAAAATTTAAAAGAAAAACAAAAACCTGCCCTCTTGTGGCAGGCTCTGTAATTGTTCCTCTAATCAGGTCTCTCCTCTTTCACTCTCTCTTCAGGGAACAAGCAGAGAAGGCGGAGAGGCAATGGAGGTGGATGGGGTTGCAGTCCTCTTCTCCAACTCTGTTTGGTCTAGGAGATCTCTCATGGGGAGGTACAGTATTGTCTCTTCCCCAGGTATGGACCCTCATGGGGGTGTCCCAGCCAGGGCTAACCTGGAATGGAGTTCTCCCATTGAGACTGACATCCAGGCTCCTCCTGGGTTCCTCCCTCTCAGTCATGGTCCAGCTGTATGTGTCTGATGTCCAGTGGACTGCTGGGGAGGAGAGGGCTTGGGTCAGCCCTGGACTCACCACTGTTCTCTTTGGAGTTATTTCTTGTTCTTTTCTAGCCACACCCTTTGTCCTGCAGCTGGATCAGGTTAGGGGGTGGGGTACCTGGAACTCAGCACTCCTCAGGTCCCTCTGAAGTTTGTGCTTTCAGGATATTCCCTCTAGACCATGATCAATCCCTGAGTAGTTGATCCACCAGTCACAGAGATCAGATCTATTGGTCTGTGGTGAGCAAGTCAGAGCACTATCCTGACCCACCTTCAATATGGTGGTGTGGTGCCTCTCCTGTCCTCTTCCATGGGAACTTGCCTCTCGACTCTGTTGGCAGTGCCTGCCAGTGCCCTGCTAGGTGCTGAAGTGGTTAGGTAAAACTCGGAGTTGTCTCTTTCTTGTTTCAATGGTGAGGGAGAGCCGGGGGTGATAGTTTCTCACTGTCACTTTTTCACAGGAAAACTTCTGTCCATTAAAAAAAAATCAATGGCACTCCACTCCTGCAACCCGGCAAGAGCCAGGGACAAAGTAGAGAAGCTGCAGAACCAGCGGTTTACCATGAGCCTGGTCACCTGCTCATGAGCCCCACTTAGACATTCTCTCCCAGCAATTTCTTCCCAGGGAGGGTTTGTTGATAAGAAAGAAAGAAAGAAAGAAAGAAAGAAAGAAAGAAAGAAAGAAAGAAAGAAAGAAAGAAAGAAAGAAAGAAAATGGTGCTCATCTGCATCCTGGGAATCACTAGGGTCCAAACCGAGCTGCTGTGGCACCAACCACTGCACCAGGAGAGCCCTGGCTGCTAGTTCCCTAGCCCTCACTCGGTCAACTACTCACATGCCTACTCGTGCACCACCATGACCACAAAATTTTCCATACACTCACTCACTCATTCACGTGGGGACTCGTGTAGTCTGACTGGCTCGGCTGCCATCTTCCCTGCCCTTCAGGAAAATTATTTCAAAAATCGGTGAACTAACAAACAAACAGTCAAAGAATTTTTAAAAATTAAAATAAATTGAAAATTAAAAATAAAATAAAAGAAGAAAACCCTGCCTTCTTGTGGCAGACTCTGTAATTGTTCCTATAATCAGTTCTCTCCTGCAGAGCCATATTTTTCACTCTCTCCTCAGTGTCCAGAGCAGGGAAGGAGGAGAGGCCGTGGAGATTGGTGGGACTGTTGTCTTCCCTTCCCACTCGTGTATGGTCAGAGGGATCTCTTCTAGTGGGGAGGTGTGGGGTTGTCTCTTCCCCAGGTATGTACCTGCAGGGGGTGCCCCAGTCAGGTCCATCCTGGAATGGAGTTTTATTGTGACTGACATCCAGGCTCCACCTGGGTTTGTCCCTCTCGATTATGACCCAGCTATGTGGGTCTGAAATTCAGAGGATTGCTGGAAGGAGTGTGTTTGGGTCAGCCCCAGAATCACTACTGATCTCTTTGGAGTCCTCCCTCATGCTTTTCTTGCCACACCCTTTGTACCATGGCTGGATTAAGGTAGGGGATGTGGCACCTAGAACTCAGCACTCATCAGGTCCCTTCAAAATGTGTGCTTTCAGGATATTTCCTCTGGGTCACAATCAATCCCTGAGTAGTTGATCTGCCAGTCACAGAGGTCAGAACTGTTGTTCCGTGGTGGGCAAGTCAGAGCACTTTCCTGCCCTGCCTTCAAGATGGTGGTGCAATGTCTAGCTTGCCCTCTCCCATGGGATTTTGCTTCTGGACTCCCTCAGCAGTCCCTGCTGCCAGTGCCCTGCCAGGCATTGAAGTGGTAAAGCAAAGCCTGGAGTCTTCAGTCTCTCCTGCCAATGGTGAGGGAGAGCCTGGGATGATTGTCTCTCCTCACCACTTTTCACAGGAAAACTTGTGTGCATTAAAAAAAAATGGCATCCAGCTTCTGCTACCTGGGAAGAGCTAGGGACCAAGCAGAGTAGCTGCAGCACCAGGTATTTCACTAGGTGCTTAGCCACTTGTTCTTGAGTTCCCACTTAGATCGTTTCTCCCAATATTTTCTTCCCAGGAAGGGTTTTGATGATGAAAGAAAGAAAGAAAGGAAGAAAGAAAGAAAGAGAGAGAGAAAGAAAATGGCACTTAGCTTCTGTATCTTAGCTTCTGCATCTTGGGAATGACTAGGGTCTAATCCCAGCAGTTGTGACACCAGCCACTGCACCAGGAGATCCTTGGCCTAGCTCTCACTCAGCCACTCACATGTCCACTCATTCACCGGCACAAACACAAAATTTGCCATACACTCATTCACTCACACTTGGACTTGTATAGTCCAACTGGCTTGGCCACCATCTTCTCCCACTCATAAAGATTATTAAATTTGAATTATAGAAAAGTGTAAATAATTTGTTTTTGAAGGTGATATTGCCAACATATTTTTCAGTTTTTTTTAAATAAAAGTTATATACAAATACATTTATATTTCATAAATATATATTTACATTTTATAAATATGCATTTATAATGCCAATAGAATTGTATAAATAAAGTATGCTTTATTGCATTTTTTTCAAAACTGGATTTTTCATTTAAGACCTGCATTAAGCTACACTTAATGGTATCTTTTTTTTTTGAATTGGAGTCTCACTCTGTCACTCAGACTGGAGTGCAGTGGCCGCTCCCAGCCACCGCAGCCTCGACCTGCCGGGCTCTGGCGACCCTTCCCCCTCAACCTTCCAAGTAGCTTGAACTACAGGCTAGTCCGGCTAATTTTTGATTTATTGTAGAGAAGAGGTCTCGCCAAGTTGCCCAGGCGGGTCTCGAACCCGCGAGCTCAGGCAATCCACTCACCTCAGCCTCCCAAAGCGCTGGGATTACAGGCTGAGTCACCCAGCCCGGCTACTTAATGGTATCTAATTGTAGCTTTTATTTCCTTAGTTCTTTTTTTACCAATTTTATCAAACTAATTTTATTGTTTGCTACTAATGTTATTTATTACTTATGTTCTTTTAGTACTTTTGTATTACAATTACATTACTATCACATTATAATAAACTACTATTTTGTTATGTGAAATAGTCCAAAATATACCAACCTTTTATAATGTATTCAATAGTGTTCTTTTTTTTTTTTTTTAAATGTATTATAGAGTTGTGTGGTACAAGTGAGAATTAACTACATAAGTAGACTTAATGCAGGTAAAGTTTAGACTTCTAAATGTCCCTCACTCTTCCTGGTAGTGAACCAGGTACTCTTTGTGCTGTCAAGTGCCCCCCAAACTCCTCCCTCCTTACCTCCCATAGTAATGCAGATGCCATCTTTGTGCTAATGTGACTAGTATTCAGGGCTTGCCTATGAGTGAGAACATGTGACATTCAGTTATTTTGTTTTAGGATAGTTCACTTAGTATGATGCTCTCCAACTCCATCAATGTTGCTGCAATGACCATGATTTTGTCCTACTTTATGGCTGCATAATACCCCTTTATGCAATGACTCACATTTCCTTTATCCAGTTCACTTTTGGTCAGCAGCTGGGTTGGTTCCATGTTTTTGCTTTGTAAGTGATGCAGCAATAAACATGTATGTGCAGGTGTCTTTTTGGTAGCGTGATTTATGTTTTTCTTGGTATATTCCCAGCAGAAGGATTGCTGAATAGTATAAAATATCAATTTTCAGTTTTTTTATGACTTCCTATACTGTTTTCCATAGAGGTTGAACTAGCTTCTACTCCCACCAAGAGTGAAGAAACTTGCTGTTTTCTCTACATCTGTGGCAGCACCTGTTGTTTCTGACTTCTTAATGATAACCATCATGACCAGAGTTAGGTGGTATCTCATTGTAGTTTTGATTTGCATTTCTCTGATTATTAGTGAAGCTGAACACTATTTATGTGTCTGTTGGCTGCTTGTATGTCATCTTTTGAGAAGTGTCTGTTCATGCCCTTTGCCCACTTTTCAATGGAGTTGTTTGCTTTTCTCCTTTCACTTTGTGATTCTTGTGGATCCTGGATGTTAAAATTTTGTCAGATACATAATTTGCAAATATTTTTTCCATTCTGTGGATTATCTCTTTACTCTCTTTATGATTTCTTTTCCTGTGAAAAGATTTTTAGTTTGATGAGATCTCACTTGTCTATCTTAGCTTTTATGGCATTCACTTTTGGGGACTTGTTCAACAATTTACTGCCTACTCTGATGTGCATAAGGGTGTTTCCAACATTTTCTTCTACGTTCCTTATAGTTTGAGGCTTTATGTTTAGGTCTTTGATTCATTTTGATATGATTTTTGTATATGATGTTAGGTAGGAGTCCAGTTTCGTTCTTCTGCATCTGGTTATCAGTTTTCCCAGCACCATTTGCTAAATATGGTCTCTTTTCCTCAGTAGTATTATTGGTAGCTTTGTCAAAGCTGAGTTTATTGAGGAACTGTGTTTTTACTTCCAGAATCTCTGACCTGTTCGATTGGTCTATGTGCTTATGTCGGTACCAAAACCATGCTGTTTGATAACTATAGACTTGTAATAAAGTTTAATGTCTGGAAGTGTGATATTTCCTGCTTTGTTCCTTTTGCTGAGGATTGTTTTGGCCTATTTGTGCTCATTTTTGTTTCCATTTGAATTTATTTATTGTCATTTCCAGGTTTGTGAAAAGTTATGTTGGTAATTTGATGGGTGTTGCATTGAATCTGTAGATTGTCTTGGGTAGGAAGTATACCTTGACAATATTAAATCATCCTATCCATAAGCATGGGATGGTTTTCCATTTGTGTCATCCTTCATTTCTTTGAGCAGCCTTTTGTAGTCCTTGTTGTAAAGATCATTCATTTATCTGGTTAGGTGGATGGAAAGTATTTCATTTTTGGGGGGCTATTGTGAATAGAGTTGTGCTTTATATTTGGCTCTCTGCTTGCTTGTTGCTGGTGTATAGAATTGAAATTGTATTCAATTGTGTTCTTTTTATCCTCAATATGATTAATTGAGTTTTTTTAGATTATAAATACAATTTTTTTAGATTTATAAATACAATTTTTTTAGATTATAAATACAATTATAATATTTATTTTTATAAGTACCATTTTATTATAATATTTACACTATTTAAATAAAAAAATAATATCAATTATATTGTTTCACCAATATCTCCACTGTCAATGTGTTATCGATATCAAGTTGACAGAATCATATTGAACTTCAAGAAAAAAAGTTTTTATTTTCTTCACAGCTAAAAGTAAAGGCTGAAAAAACGTGTAGCTTCTGATCATATAAAATCTCTTATATAATGGGAAAAATCAGGTATAAATACTTCATATTCAGTAAGTGTATATACTACTATGCCTTTGTTTGTTTGTTTTTTCCTTGCTCACATCAAATTATTTTTAAGCATTCTGGTCAACATAATGAAGGAAGAGAGAAGTGAGTGTCCTAATCTGCAAATAACTTTTAAGGTTAGAAAATGTCTAAAATATCTGATCAAGTTTTCTTGATGATCAGACTAGTAAATATTTTAAAATACATTTAAGTAATTTAATCGTTATCTATTCAACAAGTATTGATTGTATGTATACCGTATGTCAGGCATAGATCACACAGAAGACAACTAGCTTCCCATAGGGAGCTTATTTTAATGATGGAAATTAAGCTAATGATGGCAGACAGTAACAGATTATAGGAAGTAAAGGTGCTGTGTGTGTGTTTGTATGCTGGGGGTAGGAATCAGAGAACAATTTCACACAGCATACTTACAGAAGATCTACCTTTGGAATGACATTTAAGTAAGCAATACTTGTTAGAACTGTCACATAAAGTTGTGCAGGTGGTGATATTTATGTCCTGCACAATGCTAACGTGAGCCATTTATAATGGAGTGGTTGACATCTTGTCTATGGATAACCTGTGACATAAACGTTTCAGATAATATGTGGGAGTGTAAAGTATGGATTGATTATGAACTTTTTCTTTGATAAATGTGAAAAAAAGGGAGAAAGAGAAACAAACATACAGATGATGTTCATGTTACTTCTATTTGGTATAATGAGACTAAACATTTCTTTACTTACCACTCTAGATTCAACACACCATCTATATGTTTCCATTTTTGTTGTTGTTGTTGTTGTTGTTGTTGTTGTTGTTGTTTGAGTTGGGTCTCACTCTGTCGCCCAGACTGGAGTGCAGTGACCGCTCCCCACCACCGCAGCCTTGACCTGCTGGGCTCTGGCGATCCTTCCGCCTCAGCCTTCCAAGGAGCTGGAACTACAGGCGCTTGTACCACACCCGGCTCATTTTGATTTATTGTAGAGATGAGGTCTGGCCAAGTTGCCCAGGCGGGTCTCAAACCCGCGAGCTCAGGCAACCCACGCACCTCAGCCTCCCAAAGACGCGGGATTACAGGCTGAGCCACTGAGCCTGGCTTATGTTTCCATTTTGATCAACTTCTGAGTTTCTTTGTTTCAGTATTATGGAAAAAAAATTATCCCCAGTGGTTTTTACAAACACATTCTTTGTTTCCTTCTAGATGCTATTTCACTCCATAGTATCTCTTTCTTCTGTGTTGTAATTCTCTATTTTTCTGTCACATATTTAAAAATAAATAAATAAGCCCTCATAATTTTTCCTGAATAACTACCTAATCATTACCTTATATTTTTCTGTCCTGTTATATACACTTTTTTTTCTAATCCTTTACACATTTTCCTGAAAATAATAGAATAAGCTCTAATTTTCAGCTTTTTCACCTGCTACTCTTCCTCTAGTACTTTTTAACTTTGAAATGTTGTCAGAGAACAGCATAATTTTTGGGAATGAGAATGATAGCCATATTCTGTTAGCAATCTTTCCTTCTACCAATATTAAATTTTAGTCATGCAGAGTTAAAGCCTTTTTTCTTGTTTTATTTGCCTTTAGCTACTTTATAATTGAATCTTATTCAATTTGATCTTCCCACTACTAAACAGAATATGCATACAATGGGAGTTCCATAAATATTTGTTGGAAGATAGATTGCTTGAATAAATAAATGAATACTAACAGGCTAGGTGTAAGCAATGCAACCTAACTACTACTTAATTAAATCCAACAATTCAGAATCTACCATCTGTGAGGCACTCTGATTTGATTTCCTAGTGTAAAAGCAAATAATTCAAAAGCATTATAATGGCTTTTGTCATTAGTTTAGCAGAATTTAATATGGCAAGGTAAATAAAAAATGCAATGTAAGTTGTTGTAGAGAAGTATGCAAAAAATTAATTAAAACCATAAAGGAAAGAGAAATATATTTAACTGAATTGGTCAAATAAGGCCATATAGAGTAAGAGACATTTAAAAAAGATCTTATAGAAGTAGACATCATCAATGTAGATTAAGATAAAGGTCATTTAGGCATGAAAAAAGAATGTTGAATTTAAAAAATCACATAATATGTAATGGCAAGAGAAGGCAATAGCAAAAAGTAAGGGACATTAGAGTGAAATGATTTCAGAAATCAATTTTAACATTAGTTTTTTACCATCTTGGAAATAATGGAGCTTAACTGAAAAGTGACTTGGTCACAGGTACACATATTTTAAGAAAAATAACATTATCCTGAAATCAAAATGGGAAAAAAAATTAAACTAGAGAAAGTAAAGAATTATGAAAAATTTCTATTTGTATGGCATTCTGCTAAATATTTTCTATTTTTTTTAACATTTCACCCTAGAACTTATTAGTTCAATTAGCTCTATTTGCCCAATGAATAATTTGAAAGAGAAATAAAATAAGTACCCAAACCAAATAAGTTAATGGAACTTAAATTTGAACTCTGTGCTAAATAAAAGCTGTGCATGTTAAACAATCCACTATACTATTTCTCACAAAATAATCATATACATTTAGAGAATATCTGTTATGTTCTTTTTTGTAGAGACAGGATTTTGCTATGTTGCCCAGGCTGGTCTCAAATCCCTGGTCTCAAGTCATTCATCTGTCTCAGCCTCTCAAAATGCTGAAATTACAGGCATGATCAGTATTTCCCCACAGAACTAAACGAAGAAAAAAGATGGTAGGCCGGGTGTGGTGGCTCATGCCTGTAATCCCAGCACTTTGGGAGGCTGAGGCGAATGGATTGCCTGAGCCTAGGGTTCAAGACCAGCTTGGGCAACTTGGTGAGACTTCATTTATACAATAAATCAAGAAAAATTAGCTGGGCATGATGGTGCATTCCTGTGTTTCCAGTTACTTGGAAGGTTGAGGTGGAAGGATTACCTGAACCCGACAGGTCAAGGCTGTGATCATGCCACTGCACTCCAGTCTGAGAAACAGAGTGAGACTCTACTCAAAAAAAAGATGCTCACTTTCACCACTTTTATTCAGCATATTACTGAATGCCCAAGTCAGATAAATCAGGAATGAGAAAGAAATAAAATGTATCCAAATTGGAAAAGAAGAAATCATACTTTCTTTGTTTGCTGATGATATGATAGCATACCTAGAAAACTGAAGACTCCTCCAAAAGACTCCTGGACTGGATAAACAAATTTTGTAAATTCTCAGATTACACAATAAACACATTAATTAGTAAAAGTGCTGTACTACAATAACCAAGTTGAGAATGAAGTCAAGAACTTAATTCCACTTACAAAATAGCTGCAACACACACACACACACACACATACACACATACACACACAAAGCAATAGCAATAACAACATAGGAATCTATGTTTTATATGATGGAAATAAAAGATCTTCACAAGGAGAACTACAAAACACTGGTTAAAGAAATTGTGGAGGACACAAACAAATGAAAAAATGTTCCATGCTGATGGTTTGACAGAATTAACATTGTTCAAATGACCATATTACACAATGTAATTTACAGACTCAATGCCATCTCTATCCAACTATCAACATCATTTTTCACAGAATTAGGAAAAAAATCCATAAATTTATAGAAAACCAAAAAAGAGCCCAAATGGCCAAAGCAGTCAAACTATACTGCAAGGCCAGAGTAACCAAATCAGTGTGTACAAGCTCAGACATAAGCGCCAAAGGAACAGAATAGAGAATTCAGAAATAAACCAAACTCACCTATAACCTATATAACCAACTCACCTTTAACAAAGCAGACACAAATACACACTGGGAAAAAGACATTACTCATGAAATTGTGCTGAAAAAATTGTATAGTCCCATGCAGAAGAATGAAACTGGATCCCTAGCTCTCAACATATGAAGTAATTATCTCAAAATGGCTTAAAGACATAAATGTACATTCTGAAACCATAAAAATTCTAGAAAGCTTAGAAACTCTTCTAAACATTGGTGTAGGCAAGTAATTCATGACTTAAGTCTCCCAAAGCAGATAAAACCAATATAAAAACAAGTAAACTTAAAATAAATATGTTTCTGCACAGTAAAGAAAACAATCAACAGAGCAAACAGGCAACGGAGAGAATGGGAGCAGATATTCACAAACTATACATCTGACAAAGGCCTAATATCTAGTATTTGCAACAAGTTTAAATTAGCAAAAAAAGCAAATAGCCACATTAAAAAGTGGACAAATGACATCAACAGACATCTCTCAAAAGAAGAAATGCAAACAGCCAGTAGACATATAAAAAATGTTCAACATCAGTGATCATAAGGAAAATGAAAAATAAAATCACAGTGAGATATTATGTCACACCAGGTGGAGTGATCACTTTTAAAACTCAAGAAATAATAAATATTGGTGCAGATTTTGTAGAAAGGGAACACTTGTACACTGTTGGTGGGAATGTAAGTTAGTATGATCTCTACGGAAATCAGTACGGAGATTTCTCACACAACTAAAATTAAATCTACTATTTGATCCAGCAATCCCACCATATGGTATCTACCCAAAGAAAAAAGATTGTTACACATAGGAGACACCTGCATGTTTATAGTAGCACAATTCACAAAGGAAAAGATGTGAAATCAATCTAAATGTTCACCAACTAATCAGTATATAAAGAAAATGTGAGACACACACACCCTGGAATATTATTAAGCCATAAAAAGAATGAAATATTGTCTTTTGCAGCAACTTAGGTGGAATGGGAGACCATTATCTTAAGTTATTCAACACAGAAATGGGAAGCCAAACACCTCACATTCTCATTTATAGATGGAGGCTAAGCTATGGGTCTGTAAAGGCATATAGTATGGTATAATGAACATTGGAAACTCAATGGAGTAGGGTTGAAAGGTGATGAGGAATAAAAAATTACCTGTCGAGTATAAAGTGCATAAGTGGGGATGACAGGTTACACTTACAGCCCAGAATTCTTCACCACTGTTCGATGCATCAATGCAACAAAAAACCATTTGCACCACTAAAGCTGTTGAAATAAAAGCAAGTATTTGATATGAACTTGATTCCACACTATCATTTTAAATATATTCTCTCATTTAGTCTTCATGAAGTACCCAGTTGAAATTTATTATAATTTACATTTTGTGGATGAGCAAACTGTATTTGAAAGTAGGATAACCATAATCAGATTTACACAAATGGTCATATACAGAAAAAAAAAAAAGTTTTCTGACTTTTAATTCCAGTGCTTACTTTACTCTAAGACATTAAGGCATTATAGTAATTCATAAGAATTTCTATATTAAATTGGAAGTAGTGATCTAGACACTAGATAAGAATAAGAAAAAAGAATATGCACTTGTATAGTAAATTCAGATCACTGTTTGAATATTAGAAAGCAGATGGGAAATAATAACAAGAATGGAGTCAAAGGCATATAAGGGATGTCTATGAAAAATACACTCAAATAAAAATGAGTACATTTTATCATATTTTTTGTGCTGTTGAAATTAGTAATTGAAAATATTGATGAAAAACATTAAGCAAATTCGATACAACTTCATTTTCAAAGAGAAAAGAAAACCTTCTTGCAGTTATATACTATATATTATTACTAGTCTGAGCGAGATTGTAGATAAGAATAGATAGCAAGAATAGATAGTAAGAGAGATACAGGTGTATATTTGTGATCAATTAATATGAACACTGAAACATAAATCATTCTGCTCAATTACATTTTTTTAAAAATAAAGGTAAAATAATTTAAAAAGTGAGATTTCAAAGTCTTGCTATAACATTTTCTATAACATCAGTAAAAATTCAAAACTCTAGGAAGCAGAACCTAGCACCTTATAAAAATACTTATACACTACGAATTATTGGGTTTTGTCCCCAAAATGAAAAATTGTATTAAAATCTGATAATCAAAAAATATAAGACACCATAATAATGGAAAAAAACAAAAGCACTTGATATTCTTATTAGATACAGAAAACAATAATTCGACTAAATTCAGCCTTCTTTCATAATAAAGATAACTCACACTAGAAAGAGAATTAAATTTCCTCAATATAATAAAAATCTACAGAAACCTACAAATAGCCTCACAATACTGAAAGACTGAATACTTTCCCCCTAACATTAGAATAAACACAAGGATATTCAATCTCATAAATTCTATTTAACACTGCACTGGAAATAATAGCCTCGAAAATGACATAAAAAATAATAGGACAATGATTTTCAGGTTTATATAAACTATTATCTTTAATAATTAAGGCTGCATCATGATTGAAATACTTACCTTGACATTTAACTTTTCCACATTGACCTCAAGTTATTTCTTACTTTCACCCATGTAAAATATATCTCACTAATAAGTACCAGCTTTTATAGAAATTCCATACTTGTTGTCAAGCTTTTCCCATCATCTTTCCTTTGACTCTGCAGTTTTCAAAAGTTTTTTTTCCAAACTTAGTTTAAATGTAGCCATTGCAATACCCTTTTTATTACCTTACATCCCTACCTGCAACAAGATTGTTCAACTCTGTCTTCTGTGACACATATTTATTGCATGCGATTTAATTGGAATATTAAGAAAAAATGTTATAAAATTTATTGTTTTTCTCTGCATGATGCTGTAAGCTCTATATAGAAAAGGCTGCAAATCAATCACGTTTGTATTCTCACTAAAAAGCTCAGTCCCCATTAGTAAAGAGCAATAAGTGGAATATAGTGATGATACCTATCAATGGAAATATTCAAGTATGGATGAAATAACGACTCATCTGAAATGACAGAAAAGTCTAGTTGATAACAGACAGGATTGCAGCTTAATATAGTCTATGAAGTTTTCTAAATCTCAAAATGAAAATGTCTGTGAGATTAATATGCATAATTATTTCTAAGTAATTATTACATTTTAATTATATTCATGTGAACTGCAGAGTTATAATTAACACTAAAATATAAATAATGCAATAAGCATATGGTTCTATAGGAATACAACACCTGGAATGTATCTTAATTTAATTTTATATGGAATAATAAAGCATATACAAAACAATATATGAACATTGATGAATTTTAAAGAGTGTGCACTCAAAGGCAACCACTATCTAGGTCAAAAAAGAATACTGAAACAACTGCAGATGTTTTTCATATGATTTGGCTATGTTTAGGAGTTTTTCTGTTCTTTTAAATTTATCCTGCTTGGTGTTTAAGGAACTGAGTGTATATATGGTTTTGTACCATATTAATTTGAAAAATTCGCAGTCATTACTACCATAAATATTACTTTTGCTTTTTTCTCTTCTTTTGATATTTACATTTCATATTCGTTGTACCTTTTGTAATTAGCCCACTGTCCTTACATTATTATTATTATTATTATTATTATTATTTAATCTGTTGTATTTTTCTCTGTTTTTCACTTATGGGAAGTTTCACTGAACATATTTTTCTTTTCTTTTAAAAATATTTTTCACATATTTTTCACATATTTTTCTTTTCTTTTAAAAATAATAGATCATATTTTCAGTACAGTTTTTAGATTTACAGAATAATTGAACAGACAATACTCACTCCAAATCCCACCCAATTTCTACTGTTACATTTTGCATTAGTGTGATACTGTTGTTAAAATTAATGACTTGATATTAATACATTATTTTACTCTATAGACCATAGTTTACACTAAAATTCACTGTGTTTTACAGTTGTAAGTGTTTGACAAATGTATAATGGCATGTAACTACCATTATAGATTTTAAATAGAATAGTTTTACTTCCCTAAGCATCCCCTGTCCTTCACTCTTTCATACTTACCCTTCTTATCAAAACTCATAACAAACACTAATTTTTTTCTTATTGTCCCTATAGTTTTGCTTTTAAAAAATGTCATATAGCTGATATAGAGTATATGATCTTTTCTGACAGACTGTATTAGCAATATACATGTAAAGTTCCTTCATGTCTTTTCATGGCCTGATAGTCCATTTCCTTCTTATCACTGAATAAAATTTCATTGTATGTATGTACCAAAGTTTGTCCATTCATTTTTTGAAAAACATAATGATCTCTCCCAATATCTGACAATTATCAATAAAACTGCTATAAATATTTGTGTTCAGATTTTAATATGAACAAAAGTTTTAAAATAATTTGGGTAAACTCCTTGGAGCATGATTCTTGGATAGTATTTTAAGACCATGTTTAGCTTTATAAAAAATTGCTAAATAAAAAAAGGTTACATTATTTTGCATTTTTGCCAAGAATGAATGAGTGTTCTTGCTTTTCCACATCATTATCACATTTGGTACTATCAGTTTGGGGGATTTTGACCATTCTAATAATTATATAGGGTATTTCCCTTATGGAAATTGTAACTGGCAACCAATTCCTATTCAGAACCCTAAATGCCCATACCTTAAAAAATAAGATAGACAAGTGGGACCTCATCAAACTAATGAGCTTCTGCAAAGCTAAATAAATCATCAAGAGAGCAGGAAGACAGCCTACTGAATGGGGACAAAACATTTGTCAACTGTATATCTGAAAAAGACTTAACATCTAGGATCTACAAGGAACTCAAAAGCGTTGAAAGGAAAAAAAAGAACAGCCCCATTACAAAGTGGGCAAATGACATGAATAGATACTTCTCAAAAGAAGATATGTGGGCAGCCAGCAGACGTTAGAAAAGGTGCTCAGCCTCATTCATCATCAGAGAAATGCAGATCAAAACCACATTGAAATACCACCTAACCCCAGTAAGAATGGCCATGATTAATAAAACAAACAACAACAGATGCTGGCGAGGATGTGGAGAAAAAGGAACGCTTCTACACTGTTGGTGGGAATGCAAACTAATGCAACCTCTTTTGGAAGACAGTGTGGCCATTTCTAAAAAAACTAGAAATTGACCCTTCTTATGACCCAGTCATTTCCCTATTGGGAATATACCCAAAGGTACTCAACTCATCTACCAAAAAGATACCTGCACACATATGTTTGTTGCAGCTCTATTCGTAATAGCAAAGACATGTAACCAACCATGTTACCCATCGGAAGATGGACTGGATAAAAAAAAATATGGTACAATGGAATATTATGCAGCCATAAAGTAGGACAGACATATGGACTTCACAGCAACTTGAATGGATTTAGAGTCGATCATACTCAGTGATCTATCACAGTAACAAAGAACAGAGTACCATATGTTCTCACTCATAAACAGATGTTGAACAATTATAATACTTTAAGAAAGGAATTGGCAGTATTGGGAAACTGTCAGGGTAGGGGAGGTGGGATTGGCAATTGAGGGAAATGGCTAGGGGAGGGAGGCAAATACCTCAACAAGGATACCTGCATAATCAATGTTTGTATACCTAACCCTGAAATGTACCCCACATCTTTATAGTTAAAAAAAATTATAACAAAAAAAATTGTATGGGATATCTCATTGTTGTTGTTTTTTTTTTTTTTTTGCAATTCCTTAATGATATATGACTAGGAGAGTTGTTTTATGTACTTATTTTCATCTGTATAACTTTCTTGGTGAGACATCTGCTCTGATCTTTTGCCCAATTTTTAAATGAGTTTTTTTATTGTTGAGTTCTTTGTATATTTTAGGTACAAATTCTTTATCAGATATGTTTGCAAATATTTTCTCCCAGTCTGTGGTATGCCACTTCATTCTCTGATGGTGTCTCTATTTTTTAAATTTTTTGGTGTAAAGATTTTATTATTATTATCATTTTTAATTTTAAAGATGTGGGGTACAATTCAGGGTTAGGTATACAAATGTTCATTATGCAAGTACCCTTGTTGATGAGGTGTGCCCACTCTCCCCCAACAGTTTCCCAACACTGTCAATCACTTTCTTATAGTATTATAATAATCGTTCAAGGTCTGCTTATGAGTGAGAATATGTGGTACTCAGTTCTTTGTTTCTATGATAGATCACTCACTATTATAGACTCTAAGCCTATCCAACTTGCTGCAAAGTTCATAATTTCAACCTTCTTCATGTCTGTGAAATATTCCATCATGTATATGTAGCACATTTTTTTATCCAGTTCATTTTCTGTGGGCAGCACGGTTGGTTCTATGTTTTTGTTATTTTGAATAATGCTGCAGTAAACATTCATGTGCAAGTATCTTTTTCACAGAGTGATTTGAGTTCCTCTGGGTATATTACCAGTAGGGAAATCACCACACCGTTTTCCACAGACAGTGTACGAGTTTACACTCCTACCAACAGTGTAGAAGTGTTCCCTTTTCCCCACATCCTCTTCAGCATCTGTTGTTTTTTGAGTTATAGATGATGGCCATTCTGACTAGAGTTAGGTGATATTTCATTGTGGTTTTAATTTGCACTTCTTTGATGACTAGTGAGGCTGGGAATGTTTTCATGTACCTGTTGGCTGCTCATATGTCTTCTTTTGATAATTGTCTATAAATACCTTTTGCCCACTTTGTAATGGGACTTTTTTTTTTTCCTTTTTGGTATGTTTGAGTTTCTTGTAGATCTTAGATGTTAGGCCTTTGTCAGATATACAGTTGGCAATTATATTTTCTCAGTCTGTGGACTGTCTACCCACTCTCTTGATGATTTCTTTGGCTTGCAGAAGTTTGTCAGTTGGATGAGATACCACTTGTCTATCTTATCTCTTATGGCATAGGCACTTGGGGTTTGGATTAGTGAACTTAGCTTTAAGTTCAGTGATTTGTTCCCTGGTCATGACCAGTCTGTTGATGAGCATGACAAAAACATTCTTCATTTCTGATATAATTTTTGAATTCTAGCATTTATTTTTCTTCTTTCTTAGAGTTTTTATGTCTATTCTTTAATTTTAATTTCATTACCCAACTATTCTTACTTTTTATTTCCTCTAGACCCTTTACTACATTAGTCATCGTTTCAAATAACTTGGTCTTATAATTTGAAAATCCCAGACTCAAATTCTGAGTCTGAGTCTAATTTTTGCTTTTTTTATTTATTCTATTTTTTTATTTGCTCATAATTTTTGGTTAAAAATTGGATATATGTGTTCATAAAATGAACTGACTGATGTAAATAGCCTTTTAGTATAAGGTTTTATGCTTATTCAACTGTAAATTAAGCTGTGTATAATGTTTGATGTTACTGTATGTTCAGAAAATAAAATTTCCTCCACTGTCTTTGTTTTTATTTTGTTGTTGTCTTAAAATTTTTTAAGATAATTCTTTTAAAAAGTATGAGTCTTTCAGTTATTTCAACTCCAATACTCTATTATTGTACAGATAATACAGATAATAGAATTATTGTCTGATTAATGTAGTAGTAAATTATAAAGTTTCTCTATTTGGGCAGAAAAAATTTATTTGTTTAATTATTATCTGTACATGTTAGGAAATGACTTGACTTTCACCAGTAAACAATATCTATCTGGATATTAGTTATTATTATAGGTAATATCCATTAAATTTACTGTAAATTGCTATTACTATATAAAAACTATGTTATGAAGAGGTAAAATTGTGAGGGAGAAGAGGGTCACTAAAAATAGAAGGAACCATATCTTGTGCTACTGCACATCCCACCTGTCTGAACATACTACTCCTTCCCACATGACTTCATCACTTGCTCACTGCAGATATATGTCTCCATGAGAGGAAAGCTTAGTTTTCTCTCTATAATCTACTGAATATTAGTGTATTTTCCTCAAGAAAATATATTTAATTCTTAAGAAATTTCCCAGTTTACTTTCTGTTGTATCTTTTTTTGTTTATTTCTAAATCTAATTGTTTTTTAAGACATTTGCTATTTACCCATTCCTCTAATAGCATGGCCATTTCTTTAGAAATATAATTCAAGATTTGCTATCTTAAGGCATGATATTAAATATAAAACCTGAATTCAGTGAAAGATTAGAAGTCATTCTTTAGGTGAGTTTGAATGAGTATTTATTGCACAAAGACACTAAGATTTGAGAATTTGTTTGTTACATCTTGCTAGTATTACCTTAATACACGTACTTACTTCTCTACGTTTATGTTTTGTAGAATTAACAAGTTCTCTTGGTATTAGAGCACTTAGAGAACACAGTCATACTACTTTCTATCTGTCACATTCAGGAATTCATTCTTCTCAGTTCTCAGTTCTCTTTTTTTAAATCTTCTGCCTCCAGTGTTAATATCTCAAACCATCAACTGTTTATGATTACTGAAACATTTAGTAACATATTATAACTACTTTTTTCAATCTCCATTTTTTTCCTATTCCTAGTCTCACTGCCTCAGTGCCTTGAGGACTTTATTATATGTTTATGGTATACTCACGTTACCTTTACCTGAACACGCACGCACGCACACACACACACACACACACACACACACACACAGAAAAATAAATATGATGTTATGTTTTATGTATGACTTTCTAAAATTATTTGCATGTAATTAGAACTTTAATGTATAACATTTTTTTTTTTTTTGACTTGGAGTCTCACTCAGTCGCCCAGACTGGAGTGCATTGGCCGATCCCGGGCACCGCAGCCTCGACCTGCTGGGCTCCGGCGATCCTTCCGCCTCAGCCTTCTGAGTAGCCAGAATTACAGGTGTGCACTACCACGCCTGGCTGATTTTTTGATTTATTGTAGAGATGAGGTCGCTGCCCAGGCGGGTCTCGAACCTGCTGGCTCAGGCAATCAACTCACTTCAGCCTCCCAAAGGCGTGGGATTACAGGCTGAGCCACCGAGCCCGCCTAATGTATAACATTTTTATTAGCACATCACATTTTATTCGTTTTTAAATTTCCATTATTTTTTGTATTTTATAATAATCGATGACATATTGTATATTCTCAGATATCTTTTTTTGTAAAGACATACCTCATTTCATTTTACAGATATTGCGGTGTTTTTTTTGTGCAAATTGAAGGTTGTTGACAACCTTGCCCTAGCCTTGAGAGAGTCTATTGTAGCAGTTTTTCCAATAGTCTATGATTAATTTGAGTCTGTGTCACATTTCAGTAATTGTTGCAATATTTCACTATTGTTACATCTGTCATGGTAATCAGTGATAAGTGATGTTTCATGTTACTATTCTACTTGTTTTGGGACACTATGAACCACACCCATAAAATCTGGAAAACTTAATTGATAAATGTGCATGTTTTGACTGCTACATAGACCAATCATTATTCCATCTCTCTCCTTCCTTCTTAATTTTTGAGACTAAACAATATTGAAAATAGGCCAATTTATATCCCTAACATGGTGAAAGAGCCACATCTCTCTCATCTTAAATTAAAAGCTAGAAATTATTAATCATAGAAAAAGAGACAAATTGAAAGTAGAAATAGGCTGAAAGTTAAACCTTTTATACCAGTTAGTCAAGTTGTGAATGCAAAGTAAAAACTTTTGAAAAAAATTAAAAATGTCACTCTAGTGAACACACAAAGACTTGGAAAGTAAAACAGCCTTGTTGCTGATATGGAGAAAGGTTTAGTGTTCTGGATGAAGATCAAAGCAGCCACAGTACAAGGAGAACCCTAAAAACCTGGACTGTATTAATAAAAAATTGTTTGTTTATTCTTACATGTTTAAACTTGACACCTTCAATAATCTCAATTTGCTTTTTTTTTTTTTTCACTGCTCAGAACACTTTTTGAAATCATCAGTTTTAATGCTTCTGCCAAAACATTTACCTTTGAGGACATTTTTCATCCTGGAAAGCAAAATGTTGATTGGGTGTGATCAGGTGAATAAGGAAGATTAGACATGGGGATCATACTGTTTTTAATCAAAACCTGCTGAGCACTCAGTTTGGTGTAGATAGGTGAATTGTCATAGTGGAAGAATCAGTCACCTGTTGGTTACAACATGGGATAATTCTTTTGCACACCATGACACAAACTTCTCAAAACTTCCAGATAAAACTTTGGTTGACTGTTTGATCCAAAGGACCAAATTCTAAGTGTACTACAAAGGGGCTTGCCTTTCAAAAGTTAATTCTGGATTATTTTGAGTCCTCTCTTGTATTCCCTCAAGACAAAAACTTACTAAAAGCAAAGACAAAATATTCTTTTCAATTCTATGAAGGAAAGAAAGCTGTAGAAGAGAAGCATAAAGTTTGCAGAGGTTGGTTTATTTCAAAATATTACTGTTCGTTGACAATGTATCTGGGTCACCCAAGCACTATGATGAAAATATACAAGGAGATTAATTTTAGTTTTATGCCTGCTTGAACAAAATTTGTTCTGTGGCTTCTGGATCAAGACGTAGTTTTGAATTTAAAGTTTTATTATTTAAGAAATACACTCCATAAAGCTGTAGCTCTCATAGATAGTGACTCCCCTGAGGGATCTGGGCAAAGTAAGTTGAAAACCTGGAAAAGATTCACTTTTCTAGATGTCATTAACAATGTTTATGACTCACAGGAGAAGGTCAAAAGATCAATATTAGCAGGAGTTTGTAAGAAGTTGATTCCAACCTTTATGAATGACTTTGAGGAGTTCAAGACTTAAGTGGAGGAAGTAATTGTAAGTATGATAGAGATAGCAGGAGAACTAGAATTAGAAACAGAGCCTAAAAATGTGACTGAATTGCTCCAATCTCATGATAAAAATTGAAGGGAGTGTGGAATTGTTTCATGAGGTGAGCAAAGAAAGAGGTATTCTGAAACAAAATCTACTTTTGGTGAAGATGCTATGAACGTGGTTAAAATAACAAATAAAGGAATGAGAATGTTTCATAACCTTAGTTGATAAAACTGTGGTAGGGTTAGAGAGAATTGACTCAGATTTTGAAAGAAGTGCTACTCTCAGAAAAAGTTCATAAGACAACATCTCACGCTAAAAAGAAAAGTTTTTTATAAAGGAAAAATCAATCAATTAATCTAATATAAATATTGTCATATTTTATGAATTTCCCACAACCACTACACACTTCAGCAACCACCATCTTTTCTAATCACTGGACATCAATACCAATGATTTACACCCTATCAGCAGAAGCATTACAATTCATTGAAGGCTAAGATGTATGTTAGACTTTCTTAGTAAAGTAGTTTAAATTTAAGATCAGTACATTTTTTTTGGATATAATGCTATTGCATACTTAATAGACTATAGTATAGTGTAAACACAACATTCATATGTACTATAAAAGCAGAAAAATGTGACTAGCTTTATTGTGATATTGACTTTTTGAAGGTGTCCTGAAATGAAACCTGAACTATATCTGAAGTATGCCTGTATAACATTATACAAAATTCTGGAATTAAAATTGTTTGTTTGGCTGGCATTTGAGTTTTTCCCTTTAACTAAAACTTCCATATCACCGTTTATTATGGCTGAATTACTTGCATTCATATACACAAAGTATGGGAGTTTTTCCTTCACAATCTTACTGATTTTAGATTTTAAGTAACTATATTTTTTTCCAAGTTTATTTGGGTAAATACAGGTAATGTTTTTATTATAAAGATGTGGAGTACAATTCAGGGTTAGGTACACAAACACTGATTATGCAGGTACCCTTGTGGGTGATGTGTGTCCCTCCCTCCCCAGCAGCTTCTCTCATCTGCCAATCCCACTACACCCCCCGACAGTTTCCCACTACTGCCATTCTCTTTCTTAAAGTATTAGAATTATTCAAGGTCCACTTAGGAGTGAGAACATATGGTACTCTGTTCTTTGTTACTGTGATAGATCACTGAGTATGATTGACTCTAAATCCATTCAAGTTGCTACAAAGTCCATATGTTTTCCCTTCTTCCTGGCTGCATAATATTCCACTGTGTATATATACCACATTTAAAAAATCCATTCCAGCTTCAATGGGCAGCACGGTTGGTTCCATGTTTTTGTTATTGTGAATAGAGCTACAACAAACATATGTGTGCAGGTATATTTTTTGTAGAATGATTTGAGTTCCTTTGGGTATATTCCCAATAGGGGAATTGCTGGGTCATATGGAATACATAGAATTTATTGTTACTTTTTCTAATCAACAGTGAGAATGAACACCTCTTTATATTCATTGACTTAATTTGATTTTCTGTGATTGTCTTCTCTCTTACTTTTATCTACTTTTCCTCTGGGTTACGTATATTTTGCTTTCACATTAGTGTGAACTTAAACATTGTCTTGATTTCAATTTCTAATATTTATATTAATTATATATCTATTAACAATAATTATATTTGCTTTATATAATGCATACTTTGCAAATATCTCCTCTCAGTCTAACACTTAATTCTGAACTTTGTATATGATGTGATATTGCATAAAGAAGTTTACTTAAATGTAGCTAACTATAGTCTCTTTTCTGCATGTTTAATGTTTTGCATATTATTAAAGAAAATATTCTTCGGACAGAAGGTTATAATTACTCCTATCAAGTGTTTTATATTCTTCTTCTCATATATCTGCCATGGTCTCTGTAATCAATATTTTAAAAAATTTTTTGCACCCATTAAATTACCAACATCATTTTTCTCAGACCAGGAAATGACAATAAAGAAATTCATATAGCTGGGCTCGGTGGCTCAGCCTGTAATCCTGCACCTTGGGAGGCTGAGGGGAGTGGATTCCCTGAGCCCGCGGGTTTGAGACTCACCTGGGCAACTTGGCGAGAACTCATGTCTACAACAAATAAAAAAAAAATTAGCCGGGTGTGGTAGCACGCACCTGTAGTTCCAGCTACTTGGAAGGCTGAGGCAGAAGGATTGCTGGAGGCTGTGGTGACTGGGAGCGGCCACTGCACTTCAGTCTGGGCGACAGAGTGAGACTCCAACTCAAAACAAAAGAAATTCATATGGAAACATAAATGACCATGAATAGCAAAAACAATCCTCAGCAAAAGAAAAAAAGCAGGAGGTATCACACTCCAGATTTCAAACTTTACTATAAGGCTACATTAATCAAAACAGCCTGGTATTGGTACAAGAACTGGCATACAGATCAATGGAACAGGATAGAGATTCTGAAAGCAAAACCTCAATTTTTCTATGAACTCATCTTTGACAAAGCCACCAACAACAACCACTGGGGAGAGGAGAACCTATTCAGTATAAATGGTTCTGAGAAAACTAGGTGATGACATGCAGAAGGCTGAAACAGTACCCCTACCTATCACTATACACAAGAATTAACTCTAAATGGATCAAAGACCTAAATGCAAAACCTCAAACTATAAGAATCTTAGAAAATGTAGGAGATACCCTTATGGAAATCGGAACTGACAACCAATTCCTGATAAGAACATGAAGTGCCCATACCATGAGACAGACAAATGGGACCTCATCAAACTGAAGAGTTTCTGCAAAGAAAAAGAAACCATCAAGAGAGCAAGGAGACAGCCCACAGAATGGTCAAAAATATTTGCCAACTATATATCTGACAAAGACCTAACATCTAGAATCTATAAGGTACTCAAATGCACCAAAAGGAAAAAACAAACAAACAAGAAAAAGCCTTGCTAAAAAATGGGCAAAAGATACGATCAGACACTTCTCAAAAGAGGACATATGGGCAGCCAACTGACACATGAAAAAATGCTTAGCCTCACTTATCATCAGGGAAATGTAAATCAAAACCACATCGAGATACCACCTAACCCCAGTAAGAATGGCCATCATTAATAAAACAAACAACAGATGCTGGTGAGGATGCTGAAAAAAAGGAACACTCCTACACTGCTGGTGGGAATGCAAACTAGTGCAAAGTCTTTGGAAGACTGTGTGTTGATTTCTGAAAGAACTAGAAATTGACTTTCCATATGACCCAGTCATCCCTCTATTGAGAATATACCCAGAAGAAAACAATGTGGTATATAAACACAATGAAATATTATGCAGTCATATAGATGGACAAACATATGAACTTTGCAAAAACTTGGATGGATTTAGAGTCTATCATACTCAGTGATCTATCACAGAAGCAAAGAACAGAGTACCATATGTTCTCACTCATAAACGGAACTGGAAAAATTATCATAATACTATAAGAAAGTGACTGGCAGTGGTGGGAAACTGCCAGGAGAGCAGGAGCCTGGATTGACAATAGTGGGAAACTGGTGGGAAAGCACAAGTGTACCTCCATAACTAAGATTTGTATACCTAATCCTGAATTGTATCCCACACCTTTAAAAGAAAAAGAAAAAAATAAATGTCTATTAATACTACTTATATTTGCTTTATATATTGTATACTTTGCAAATATCTCCTCTCAGTCTACCACTTAATTCTCAACTTTTTATATGATGTGATATAGCATAAAGAGGTTCACTTAAATGTTTCTAACTATACTTGTCTCTTTTCTGCATGTTTAATGTTTTCATATGTTATTAAAGAAAATATCCCTCAGACAGAAGATGTATTAGTTGTACTATCAAGTGTTTTATATTCTTCCTCTCATATATCTATCACAGTCTCTGTAGTCAATAATTTTGGTACCATTTATAAAGTTACATAGTATTTAATGCTTAGTTATTTTAGGTTTAACACACCAGCATTCACAGAAGTTTTTGAAGGTATAGTTTCACATGAATTCAGAAGCCATGAAGGAATTCTGTGCCAATAGGACTATAATATGAATAGTAATACACAGTGAATCTGAGACTCATGAAGGTTTTGTGTGAAAAATACAAAGAAAAGAGGATTTATAAATGATTATTAGTGAAATAAGATAAAGTAGAAACACAAAATAGAAAGTCAGAAATGTTATGTTTTGCGTAAATTAGATTTACCCTTGTTTTAATCTTTTGTATTTTTCAAAAATTGAAATCAACTTTTATATATTTCACTGGCAGAGTTATATTACAACCAATAAAAATAAGTTGTCACTAATTTTCTTTTTTGGATAAATATTGTAAAATTTGTGTCACAGATAATTTCTTAAAAATTCAGCTTAACTAAGAGACGTTGATGAACTAATTTCCTTCTTGTTACCATCCTCATTGCCTCTAATCTCTCCCTCAACTATTACACTAAAAAAAAAACACTTGCTTGTTTTAAAAAAGTCAAAATTGCAAAACAAAAATACATTTCTACATAACAGATGCTCATGAAAATAAAATAAAAAATGAAATAATAATTAGTATCTTTAAAAAAATTTGTCTGATTTTTTTTACACTAAAATTGATTTATTTGGGACTCTGATTCATGGAATCTTGCTTATTTTCATGAATGAATATACATTGTCTAATTATTATTGTGATCACTGTTGTGAGAAATAAAACTGACAGTCCCCAAATAGTGTTAATTTGCATTGTCCTGACACAGCGTGGTACACTAGAATCAATGGCAGTGGAACAATTGAAATTGAATAGAAAGTCACAGTAGATTTATTTCCCCCAGACAAACATTTTCTATTTTACAGTCAGAAAATATCTGAAGTGATTGCTAACTCTCATGGTAAAACACATAAAAATCATATAAAAATAGGTTGATATTTAAATTTTGTAATATTTGTTACCAAGAAAATTATGTCTATATACTTACATGTATTCTGCTGTTGGAGGGATTATATTACATTATTTAAAAAAATTTTCTGAAGAATTTTAAAATACATGTATCAGTCTACTGTGTAACATGAATTACATCTTAGTTTTTCATAACTCATAAAATATTTTTAATTACATTTTCTTTATGACTTTTATTATAAATTTCAATTAAATTTTGAAAATCTTTGAGTTTACATGATGGATTTCACTAAATTTCTATTATTTGGAGTTTTAAAATTAGATATACAAAAATCTACCCATTATAATTTCCTAGGTAGCCAAATAAGTAATGTTAGAATTTAGATTAAAATAAGCTTATTATTTCACTACAAACATTAGAAAATTTATGTCTGACATTTATTTGATTATTTTACTTTACCAAAAAAATTAATTGCTAAATCGTGCCGAACAAAAAATTGATTTTTTCATTTAACTCATTTTTTTAAGGTAACAGATAAATGATCATGTATTGTGTTTAAGGGAGAGAAAAAGTGGCAAAAGAGTTAAGCAAATGAGAAGAAAACCTAAGATCAGTCTTAAATAATTGGTTTGGTGGAATGCAAAGCCTCATTTTCAAGACTGCCTTATAATAGCTCATTTACACATTCTATGAAGTAAAACAACTTCTGGAAGTTGTATTTGGGAGTCTGTAATTACCACATTTAATTTATTTTGGATAACTATGACAACTTGCACCTGTTGAAAATGTTTCTAGTCCTTACTCAAATTTGTTCCACAAGAATTTTCTCTTTGCAGCAATAAGTAATGTTTTAGTGAACATATCAATATTTGACTGCTTTGTTTATAAGAATATCTGCAAGAAAACAATTTAGTAAAATAAAGACCTCATCTCTACAATAAGTCAAAAATTAGCCGGGCGTGGTAGCGCACACCTGTAGTTCCAGCTACTTGGAAGGCTGAGGTGGAAGGATCGCCGGAGTCCAGCAGGTTGAGGTTGCAGTGACTGGGAGCAACTACTGCATTCCAGTCTGGGTGACAGAGTGAGACTCCAACTCAAAAAATAAATAAATAAATAAATAATAAATAACACATATTTTTAAAGCCCTTTCAGAACAGTTACATAGAAATTGCATTTTGTTTTTAAAAGATCTCATTGATCTTTTAAAAATGTAAAAAACTTCAATTTTCACATACACACACATGTTCCTACTTTAAAAATCAACTTCCACACAGTCATTGAATTGATATTTATCTAGCATCTCTTTATTCTAGGAATTGTTCAAGCATATGCAGTATATAGCACAGAAACTCATGCACATACATAAATACACATTAACAGATTATACACACATTCCCTGCCCTGCAGGGCTTATATTTTAACAAACCTTGACCCTCAATTACATAAAAAAGTTCAAGATACAAGTGACAATGTGATATGTCTTTTAGTTCTATGGGCAGCTAATGGGATACTGAATTATTCAAATTTTGTGGTCTTTATTTTATATTCATAAAATAAGTCTCTAATGATCTTCAAATATTTTAAGATTCATGAAAGTATCTAAATGGATGTGAAATGGAATTGGGTACTGCCTCATGCTAAGATAGGGCATACTTAATGATGAATTTTTATTGTTCTGAAGGCCTCAGAAGGTAATGTGGATGGCAATGGCCATCATAATCAAATACAATGATTTCCACTTTTGCCTGGCAATGGTGAATGACCTTTTAAAGAATCATGATCACATTGAGTAATTTTAGCAAAAAAAATCTGAGATGAATTCCAGAGGCTTAGTAGTCAACACTATTATGTGTTTTGTACAATGAACTAATAAATGTTCCATATAATTATGTCATTTTGTTTCTTTTCCACAATCAAAAGTAAATCTGTAAACAGTTAATACTGCAGTAGACCTTTGACAAAATGCACATTTTTGGAAACAAAATAAGGTGTTAGTAACAGGTCACTGGATCTACTCAGGACCCAACACAGAAGTCATACTAAAAGGCATTTTCCATGTAGCTCTCTTGCCCGGCTCTCTCTTTAATACCCTCTTGCTCTACTTGAAATGTCTAGTTAAAGTAAAATTAAAGCAGAACCACTCTGTTTCCCCCAAATACTCAGCATATTTAATGCTAAATGATATATTTATTAGTTGCTGGAAAACTAGAGTCAGGAACTGATACATATAAAATATAATTTAGATTTTGACTACAAACTTCACATATTGTCTATTATCCTTCACTGTTAATGCATTAAGTAGAACAATATTCTCTTTTATTTTGCTCAATTATACGTGTTTTCATGTATTTCTTTTCCTCTGGAAATCTTACAGGTTGATTGCTATCTTTCTAAATAAAACAACATGATTTTAGTTATTTTATCATGGCAAAATGTGCTTATGGTGGCAATTTATGTCAATCAAGGCAAGAAGAAGTTGTTCATTTTCTGCCTCATAAATAATATTGAGAAAAAAATTTTGTTGTTAATTTTAGGTAATAGATAGCAAAAAAAAATTAGCTTCAATTAGTAGGAATTAATAAGTTTTATTAAATGATCATCTTTAGTGTCATTGTTTCTATTCCCTTTAGCAGTTACCAATCTCTATAGACATTAATTCTTTTCAAAAAAAATTATGTAAAATCAGAACAAAATTTTAAATTAATGATAGTCTCATAATATTTAGTAAAATAACATAATTGATTTCATTTTTACTTGCATATTCATTTTAAAACAAATATTTTTCACTTATTTAATTCTCATGTCAGTTTTTAAATTAAGATTTTCTTTTTTGTGTGTGTTGGAGTCTCACTCTGTCACCCAGACTGGGAGTGCAGTGGCCGCTCCCGGCCACCACAGACTCGACCTGCTGGGCTCTGGTGATCCTTCCCCGTCAGCCTTCCAAGTAGCTGGAACTACAGGCACATGCTACCACGCCTGGCTAATGTTTTTTTTTATTTATTGTAGAGATGAGTTACCCATGGGCTCAGGAAATCCACTCACCGCAGCCTACCAAGGCGCGGGATTACAGGCTGAGCCACCAAGCCCGGCTAAATCAAGATTTTCACTTATCATCTGTTTATATTTTAGCAGGCCTATTATAGAATTAAAAATGAATTGTAATATATAGTCTTCTGAGTACCACATGTTTATAATGTAGCACTAAATATAAAATAAGTGTAGAAAATATAAATCTGATGACTCTAGATTTCTCAGAATAACAATGTTTTGTATAGTTAGAAATCTTTCCCCTGAAAATTACAAGTGACCACTTTTTAAATTTTTTTTTCCTTCTGTGCATTTTGAGTTTCATCCAAGTGTCTTGAATTACCTAAATTTCATGAATCACCTTACATATTTCACCAATAGAATTGTTACACATGAAGAAAATGAAACTCAACTCTGACTTTGTCTAACATACCACATTACACAGCTTTTAATTGTTAGGCATTCTTGACTTTGTTCTATGGTTAGGAAGAATCTGCCTGGTGGTGGAGATTATATATATAATATAAGGGATTGGATGTGGTTTTGTTATGGAAAAAATCAGGGAAGAAGAGGGATAAGGAGAGTTCTAAACATATGTGTGTGATACAGTTTCTAAATTCAAATATGCTAATTAAGGATGAGCCATTGAACACTGGTAGAGTGGAACTAATGAGAAAGGGGAAGTTGTGTTTTGTGTTGCTCTTCAGGTCTCTTACCACAAGATGCAGGCATATTTTTTGGGAAAGAGGGATATTGTATCTTGTTTCTGTATTTCTTGTACTATTAATACAAATTTAGTGGCAGTGTTAGAAATGAAGACTTTTAGGTATCTTTTTTGCATTGTAATTATCAAAGTATTTGCTCTTCAAAGTGCTATATTATTCTTTGTCTCTAGGTTAAAAATACCAATATGCTTTATAGACTCCTTAAGAAAAAAGGAACACTATACTTCTGATAATGTGTCTTTTCACCAGAATCATGTCTGCAAATTGCAATGAATTTTGCAAAATAAAATTTATATCATAATATTCAAAGTCTACTTTTTCAAGTATCGGAAAAATAAACAGGAATCTATAAATATATATGGATATATATGCACATTATATTTTTGTTCACCAATTTATAACTATAATGACTATATTTTTTACAGCTTTATTGAGATATCATTGACCTATAAACATATATGTTATTAAATGATCATTTATTACCATGTCTATCACTTCTAATTAGTAATTAATTGTGCTTTGTAATGTAGCAACCCCAAATCTGAGAAAGCCTGTGCATGAGGTTCTTTACATATTCCAAAGTTTTGTAGCCAAAGTGTGAGAAAGAAGTCACCAACACACAGAGTCCAATTTGAGTCCCTTATTAGCCAGCAGTTGAGAGCAGGCTAGTGCCACAAAGAACTCTTGACTCTAAACAGAGTGAGCAGGTGGTTTATAAAGGCAAAAACCACAAAAGCTGTACAATTATGATTACATTTCTTGACAGAGTATTTGCACTTTTAGTTGTATACGGATACAGTTAGATTAGATATGGAACTTGTGATTAGGGCATTTCCAAGCACTGAGGGGAGCAAGAATGTAGCTTTGTGATTATGGGAGGGTTAAAACTTGTGTTCATGGGAGAGTTACAACTTGTGTTTATGGGAGGGTTATGCAGGGGGTAGTCATCTCTGTATTAAGATGGAGAATTTGTTACGAAATGAAGTTACTTACGTCAAGCAAGCATTACAGGTTATTATAGGGTTTTTTAAATGCTATTACACTCCCCCTTTTTATTTGTTCATGAGTCACTGCATGGACTCATCAATCATAGGTATGTTATTGTAGTGAGGTCTTATATACATGAATTTACAAAAGTGATCAATTGTTTGATGAAATGAATAAACCAACTTATTATGTAGGACCCTATGAGTAAGCTGAGGAGGAGAATTATGAGGGGTCCAACCAGACCAGTAAAAGTGTTGTTAGCCATGAGTTCCAATCAAACAAGAACTGGAACCAGAAGTTATTATTTTCCCTTTCTTTTTCTCATTTGTCCAAATCTTCTTGGACCCTCTGGAGGGTGTCTTTAATAACCCCTGATTTATTGGCATAGAAACAGTACGATTCCTCTAGTGCTACACAGAGACCTCCTTTGGCACTGGCCCCTTCTCTGAAAGTAAAAGAGAAGAGAAAGTTTTACTTTCTGTAGATAGGAAGTGGGCCCGTACTCTAGATGAGTGTAAACCCTGTAGTCCCCCAAGCCCTGGCTTAAATCCTTTCCCCTGGAGATGTTGCAATCAGGTTGAAGTGACTGCCATGAATTCCTTGTTGACTACTTGTGGATGTCTTGAAGACCCTGAGGGGGATTCTGGTCACCATGCACTGAGTATACAATGGATCAATACTGATTGTGCTTGAGAACTCTGGATTTCTAAAAAATTCAAATTATAATGGGCCAGTGCCAGTCATGTTTAAGGAGTCTGTGTTTCTGAAAAGACAAAATTGGCAAAGTAAACCTTTACCTAGAGTATGTATTTTTCCAGGACATAACCTTTACTTTTTCATCATTATGTTAGGGTTTAGGAACAAGATTTTAAGAATGGCTTTCCGTTCTTTGTCCAGCCTCTTAATCCCCACTCCTGCTCTTGTAAATATTCTTATGATCCTGGGAAATGGGGCAAAGATTAATCTTCCATAACTGCTTCCTGCTAAGGTGGGTTATAGAGATGCTCCCTACCTATTTATTTCCAAGTGCATAAATAGGAAACAGTGGGACCTTAACTGAATACTATTTGGATTTAATAAAACATTGAGCGAGAGCACAGTAAAAAATTATTAAACAAACAATAGTAAAAAAGGCTATTGCCCCAGAAACAATGCTGGAAAAATGAAAGTACCCCCATAAATTATATGTATGATTAGCTAAGTTCTCTAATTTATCAACATAAATTGAAATATTTTCTTGTAAATTATTCATAATTGTACTTTAACAAGGAAATACAGTCACTCTGACAAAGTCTGAAGAAAGAAAAATTGAAAACATTAGAGATATGTAGTTAGGTTGCAGAGAGCCATATAAAAGGCCAGGCATATTAGAGAATTGGAAACAAACAATGTGTAGGTTTTATAAAACCATCACCAGCTATTTTACTTTTTTTTTATTGAGCTAACCTGACATTCAAAATCTGCACTGTTAGAATCTGCAGCAAATTCTCCCCTGTCTCCTAATCTCAGTGATGTCATTTTTGACTAGCAACAAACTTTCTAAAAGCTGAAGACTGAAAGTGTTAAGGTTCACGTTTCCTTTAAGCTATTGTGTCCAAGGACAGTTGCTGTAATGAGCTTTTTACCACTTGGGAAGGGAGAAGGGAAAGATTTAAACCAAGTAAATTTATAAATTATAATTACCCCCTACATTTAGGGAAATAGGAGTCTCATCAGGATGCTTCACATGATAAAGGTTAAGATGCTTCCCCCACCCTAGAGAGACAGAATCAAGAAAACCAACAGGGTCACAGTTACTCTGAATGTTACTTATTTAGCCAGAGTGATAGTTCAAAGATTTTGAAAAGAAAAAAAAAAAAAAACCTTCCTTTTTTGTAACAAAGACGGTGATGGTGATTAGTTAGTGAAGAAAGAAAGAGCCCATGTCTCAGGACAATAAAGCAAGCAGTTTTATAATCTAGCAAGTTAGCCAGGCTTGGTGGCTCAGCCTGTAATCCCGCACCTTTGGGAGGCTGAGGTGAGTGGATTGCGTGAGCCCATGGGTTCAAGACCTACCTGGGCAACTTGGCGAGACCTCATCTCTACAATAAATCAAAAATTAGCTGGTCATGGTAACACATGCCTGTAGTTCCAGCTACTCGGAAGGCTGAGGCAGAAGGATTGCCAGAGCCCAGCAGGTCGAGGCTACAGTGACTGGGAGCGTGCCACTGCCCTCCAGCCTGGGCGACAGAGTGAGACTCCAACTCAAAAAATAATAATAATTATAATCAAGCAAGTTAATTATTCAAATTTCTACACAGTGTTTATAATTAAAGTGAGTAAGAGTGCCACCCATATTGTTCTTAACTCTGCTTCATGACTCCCATCTGGGAATACACATATTCTTCAGAGACCAGCCATGGCCACAGGCTGTTCCCTGAGGGAAGGGGCAGAAAGAAGTCAGGTATAAGGGGAAATTAGTCTACATCCAGAAGATTACCTCAGAATCCACCCCTGAATTTCCACCTTTATAATATTTGCATAACATTGACTTTCTACAAGTTTTCTCAGGTGGAAACAAGTGCCAATCATTACACCCATATCCCACATATGCAATAAATGGCACAGGATACAAACAGCAAAATTTCTACTGTGTTTATAACATCTATGATCACCCTTTGTCAAAAAAAAAAAAAACCAACCTATTTAGTAATGCAAACTACTAGGAAAAGAAGTTTTAGACTAAGAGTAATAAGAGATAAGATAGGCTGGGCACAAGATGGCCCACTCCTCTAAATCCCAGCACTTTGAGAGCCCATGGTGAGAGGATTACCTGAGTCCATGGGGCTGAGACTAGCCTGGGCATCTTGGCAAGACCTCATCTCTACAATAAATCAAAAAATTAGTTAGTGAAGTGGCGCATGCCTGTAGTTTCAGCTACCTGGAAGGCTGAAGAGAAAAGATCACCTGAACCCCATCAGGTTGAGGCTGCAGTAGCTGTAAGCGAGCCACAGCACTCCAAACTGGGTGACAGTAAGATAGAAAAACAGGAATTGAACAGCAAAGCTGACTTTAAGGGCCTTAAGTAAGCAAATGTATGCCTTCTCTGTTTCTGTAAAAAAGCTTTTAGTAAGCAAATGCATGCCATCTCTGCTTCTGTAAATCTCTGCTTCTGCTTCTTTAAGTAAACAGCTACTTGCCATTTTCCTTAACTGCAATCTCTGTTTCTATAAACATGGTTTATTACACTTCATATGGAAATGTCCATAAAAAAGGTCTGCTTTAATGCGTGTTGTAAAAGTAACTACTCCCCGTCCTAAATTTAAAATTGTATACTCACCAATGACAAACCCATGTATATTGTAACCAAAAAGCTCTATAAAAGCAGCTTGAAACTGAGGGTCGGGGCTCAGGTTTTGGGAGACTATTCCACCTGAGACTTCCATAATATACACTTCTGATTCTCTTCTCAGAATCTGGTTCCTGTTCTGAGTGCATTCATTCATGTTCCTGATGAGTTGTGCTACAGGTGCTGTAACAACAGAGTAAGAGTCTGACTCCAAAAAAAAAAAGAAAAAAGAGAGACAAGATAGATATCTGAGAGGAACAAGCAAAGACAAATCCCAACTATTAAGTAAAACGCAGGCAAAATTCCTGTCCTGTGATAACATCCTGACACTCTGGGGAGGCCTCCCAGGCCTAGAATACCATGCCCTATCAAGCATGGGAGCCCTCTTATCCATGACATAAAAGAAAAGTGGGTGTGTCCTAAATTACTACATAAAAATTATATTAGCTCACCTTTGAATTTGAGACCCAGAGTTATTGTACTTAATAATATTTGTCCATAATCATAAGATGAATAGCCAAATTATGAACTATTCCCTCTGTCCAGAGAGTAAGCAGGGAGCACCAATGGATTTGGGATTGAACTTCCTAGGACCAGTGAAGAGTGTCATCTCTGGGTACTATGTCTTGTGGGGCAGGCAGCAACAGCTTTTTCTCGTTTCCTAAGCTTGGTCACAGTAATAATTCTTGCATCCAAATTTGCATCCTAAGGTGCATTGCCCTCAGTGGTGTCAGCATGTCTAGGTATGCTGAATGGCCTGTACAGGGTCTCTCGTTAAGAGTGTGGATTGATTTATGCAATAAGGCCATTCATTCCCATATCAACAAATGTTATCAGCCCTAGGAACTCCTGCAGTTCTTGGCTTAGAGGACTTGTGGAGAGCTGCTGTAGATATGCCCACCATTTGTTCAGGGTCGTTTGTGTAACTGAGCTGCAGGGCCTATGAGAGAGGTCACAGATTTATCCCTCTGTGAGCAGGGTAATGCATACAGTTATTGAGACTTGTCTAGTAATCAGTTTTGTGGTCAAAGAGCTCGAAATACTACACCGATCTGTTGTTCCATGGGTATGTAAGCAGGTTTTGGCTCCTTTCCAGGTCTGTGACCCAAATGAGTGGTAAATCAAGTTTTTACCTCTTACTGCCAAAGCTTCCAAACATATCCCTCCTGGATAATATTTACATCCAATCCATAGGTAAGAAAATGGCTGGATGGTGCCCACAGCAGCTTTGGTGGTACTGAACTCCTGTGGGCACTCCACTCTTCATTTAGTGGGATCCCCTTTGTCATTAAATACAAGAGTTGTACTATCTCTACTAAATGTGGAAAATATGCCTTCCAATACCCCAACAGACCCTAAAATTTCTGCAGTCTTGGGGAAGTGTTGACTGGGGAAAAGCCTGGATCTTTTCAATGACAGCTGATCTTTTCCCCTGAAAATATTCAATCAGCTGGGTGCTGCCTGCCCTAGGTCTATAAGAGAATCAGAGGTTAGCACGACCTCATCTATACAATAAAATAGAGACACTGATGCAGGTCACCTCTAACTTTCTGAATCTTGAGCATTCCAGGACACAGGTTATATAAATATCCCACTGGCTGCAGTGTGAATGTCCCTTAATTTCCTTCAAGGAGTATTCTGCATGAATATCAATACCAAGGAAAGCATATGCTAACAGCAGAAAGATTCCAGCAAGTCTTGGTGTGTATTCCAACTTGGGGCTTACTCTGAGCTCTGCCTACACCATGGCCACAAGGATAACAGCACCATCCAGGACTGGCCCCTAGGGACCCAGCACTCTCCAGTTCTGCCCTGCAGCTGCCTGCCTGCTTGCTTTCCTTGAGGGATATCTCATTTTTACTGGAGGACCATTCCAGTACCTGGACCTCACCCTCTTTTCAGAGATAGGTTGGTAGCACTTTTCTTTGGGGAGTTGTTTCCAAAAGCCCACCAACACCACATTGGGTTGCTTATTTAAATTGACGTTGTTAGGATACACCACTACCTTAATTAAATCTATCCACATTTGCTGGTGGGTTACCTTCATAGGACTCTCCAAACTTTTTTCCCTTTAGGGTTCTCTTTCAACTTTTGAACTCGACACTTCTATCAAATGAAATCTGTTTCTCCATGTCTGCA
Source organism: Carlito syrichta (assembly GCF_000164805.1). Taxonomy (NCBI): domain Eukaryota; kingdom Metazoa; phylum Chordata; class Mammalia; order Primates; family Tarsiidae; genus Carlito; species Carlito syrichta. The sequence continues at coordinate 380,970 of NW_007253598.1, read as the reverse complement.
CCTATCTGCATAGTCCTCTGTATCATCCCACCCTCTAGTTGGGATAGCACAGATATTACACTTTCTGCCTGAGCTAACTGTGTCTCTTTCTCATCAACTGCTTTCAATAATTCCAGCAGTATGGCTAGTGTTTTCTGGGTATCCTTGTACTCACACAGTAGTCCCTAGTTATCCATCAATAAGCTGGCAACTTCGAACCACATAGTACTAAGGGTCCACCCTGGGATTTTCCCCAGCAACATTCCTCCTCACTCTGTCCTTTGGACATATACCCAGAATACTCAGAAGTGGGATTTCTAAATCATATGGTAGTTCGATCTTTAATTTTTTAATTTTTTTTTTTAGTTGAAGTCTCATTCACTCTGTCACTCAAGCTGGACTGCAGTGGCACACTCACGGCCACCACAGCCTCGACCTGCTGGGCTCAGGCGATCCTTCCACCTCAGCCTTCCATCAATTTTTAATTTCTGAAGTTCTTTTATTCTTCTTTTTCTTATTTTTTATTTTAAAGATGTGGGGTGCCAGGCACGGTGGCTCAAGCCTCTAATTCCAGCACTTTGGGAGACTGAAGCAAGAGGATTGCCTGAACTCAGGGGTTCGAGACAAGCCTGGGCAACTTGGCAAGACCTTGTCTCTACAATAAATAAAAAAATTAGCCAGGTGTGGTAGTACATGCCTGTAGTTTCAGTTACTTGGAAAGCTGAGGTTGAAGAATTGCCTGAGACCAGCAGGTGGAGGCTGCAAAGACTGTGAATGTGCCACGACACTCCAGGTTGGGCGACAGAGTGAGATTCTGACTTAATAATTCAGGGTTAGGCATACAAATATTCATTATGCAGGTACCCTTGTTGATGAACTGTTACAATGTACAGTACCATCAATAATGTACAATGGTTTGATTTTTTCCCCATTCTCTAAAATATATGCCATTTTTGTCTTTAATAATAGTTATCCCAATAAGTGTGAAATAATATCTTATTGTGCTTCAATTTTGCATTTCTCCAATGATTAGCAATGTCATCACATTTTTATATACCTTAAGTCTATCTGAATTTTTTCTCTTAAGAAGTATCCAGATTCTTTGTCCATTTTATAACTTAATTAGGTTATTATTTATGAAGATAAATGAATTTCTTATATATTTAAATATTAACTTCTTATCAGATATATAGTTTGAAAATATTTTTTTATCTTCTGTAAGTTGCCTTTTCATTTGATTCATTGCTTCCTTTCTGTACTGAAGCTTTTTAAATATATATATATATATATATATATATATATATATTATATATAATCCCACTTGTCTACTTATGCTTTTGTTACCTGTACTTTGGGTATCATATCCAGAAATTTATTGTCAAAACAAGTGTGAAGGGTTTTTTAAAGTGCTTTTTTTTTTGGAAGTTTTTAAGTTTTGTTTTAAGTCTTTAATCTATTTTGATTGGGCAAAATATATCAATAAATGTTCACTAAAAGGAAGGTATTATTAATAAAGTTCAATATGTATGTTATTAAGAATTTTTTTTTGTGTTTAAACATTTAAAGAACAAACTAAAGGCAGCACTATTAGTACCATAAAATATTCTAGGGAGAGATGCTTAAGTTGACTTCAATACTATAGAAAAAAGGTATGAGAAGAATAGCTCTAGTTTCCACTCAGTGCCAAAACTCTTTAGCTTCTTCATATAAAACAAATAGGTATTTTCTGAACAGAAGAAAACACATGTGAGTGAGTATCTTAGGGACTTCTGAATTCTCTATCATTGGAAAAATGCATGTACTTATCTTGGTCAGGAGATAAGTGGTCTAACCATTGGGTAAAATGTTGGTTAACAGTTTTCCCTCTCTCCCTGCATCTACATGAATAATTTTTATTTAGTAGTGAAAGTATTAAGGAGCACATTTGCATTAAACCTAGGCTATATTATTAATCAGTTTTATCAGAAATAAAAGTATATTTGATCTTTACTTTTACAGGTCTGTTTTGTATTTCTCACTTTGTTATGCCATTGAAAGGAGAAAGGCAGAATTGTATTTATTATCACTCCAAGAAAAACTTCAATAAATGACTTTCAAACATTTATCTTTATAATGTTAGAGCATATCATTTTTCAAGAAAAGCTTTTGACTACTTACAACACATTACTATTGAAATATATACAATTTCTACTTAATATTAAGTTTTGAATAATTATAGCAGTGACAGACACTGGGTACAGTAGAAAATAAAATAAGCATCAAGTAGATTTTTTTGCCTCATAATAGTTATTTTAGTCAATCTATTCATATTTTAAAATATGTGTTGTAATTTTATAAGAAGTGATTAGCATTGAAGAACATCACAAAAAAATTCTCATCAACACTCCTCCTTTGTTGAGTATACTGAAAATAAATGAGAAAATTATCAGAATCTACAAGATATTTATAACATCATTATAAATGATGTGTAATTATCACAAAATGGTTTTCCCAATATGTCAGAATGAAAGAGTTCAATATATATGCAGAAAAAAATAGTACATATCTATTTGCAAAGAAAAATGAAATATAGCTTTCTAAACTAATTAGTTTATTTATAATTGAAAATCAACTAATTTGCAGAAATGATTATTTAGAAAATTACTTGTTCATGTGATTTGTAACCTAAATTTTTAGCTACAGCAACAACAAAAAGCAATTACAATGGCCCTCATTTTCCTTTTTTTACTTATTACTAAAAATATCTCACCAGATGAATTACATATATGGTCATATAAAAACATTCTAAAGTACCAAATTTGATAGGTCTCTTTCCTCTTACTAACATAAATTAAGTTATGTTGGAGATGCAATTTGCCTGATTAAAAGACTAAGTTTTCCAGTGTTTATTTCAAATAAGATTAGCTAGTTGGTTAAGTTGCGGTTAAAGAAACCTGAATAGAAGTTACTTAATGGTCTTTCTAGAAGAGTTTTTTACAAAATGTGCTGACTCCATATTCTTTGTTTTGCACCTGTTCCGTCTTTTCTTGTTCCCTAGAACATAAATATGTCTGATATTTCAGCTGTCATGTAAACAATAATGAAAGCTAAAGAAAGCTAGTAGAAGCCTAGGTCTTTGATAACTCTGTGGCGCCATCAAGACAACCCTTGTATTTCCCTTGATGTTTTTCCATTGTATGAAAAGTAAATAAATACATGATTTATAATGTTTTCATTTTGTTTTCTTCAACATTCTATTGAAACAAAGTCTTCAAACAGAAATTCTATACCATCTTTAATGGTATTTAGATAGGAGGAAAACTTAAATACATAGAAAATGTCTCAACAAATATGTTGATTTTATGTTACATTAAATTATTACAATATTAGTGGCTCAAAACTCACCCAATTATTATCTCATAGTTTCCATGGGACAGAGGTCTTGGCACAGCTCAACTCAACTAAATACTTATTTTCCAATCTCACATGGTTGGCAGATTTCAGATCCTTGTCATTGGAGAACTGAAATTATGTGCTTCAGCTCCTAGCTACATGTCTTTGCCATCTTTTCCTCTTCATGGGCAGTTCATATCTTGGCAGTTTATTTCTTCAAGGCAAGCATGAAAGCTTATCTAATGCATATAATCTATATATGCTAATATGTAACCTAATCAAAGGGATTGCATCCTATGCCTTTTGTCATATTTTATTGGCTAGAAGCAAATCATGTGTCCCACCTACACTCAAGGAGAGAGTATTACAAGGAAAACACCAAGGTTTGGAGAACATGGTGTCCTTATTAAAATTCTGCCTACCTCACCAAGGAAACAAATCTATTCTTACAGGAGATTCTTATTAGAATTTCTTAATCTTTTTCTACATTGATGCACTGGAAAGAGTATTCTTGATGGCTCTTCATAGCACCACTCTTAACCTTTCATTGAACTCTGTAAACATAAATCTCAGGATAACCCTATTATAAAATATATTCATTAAACTACTCAAACTTAATTCATGGTTTAATCTAGCTCTTCAAAGTTACATTTTACTTTTCAATAAGAAAAGCTTTCTCCCAACACATATCGTTCTATTATCAAAAATCTTAACACCTTTCAGAGTTAACATTTATTTAATTACAAACCTGCATCATAGAAGTCCACAATAAAAACCTTCTAGGCAGACATATCTCTCCAAATTTAACATGAAGTTTATTTCTCCGTTATCCTTGTGCTTATGCTATTGTTATCTGAGGATTATGTGTCAGTGGTAATGGAAGAATATAAACATGCTTGTCATATTTATCCTGTCCTTTTTTCTGTGTGTGGAAATTTCAGAAGTCTGATCTTTTTTCTTCTACCTTGGTCTTTATCACACCGTGCTTTAATTACTTGTTTCCACATTTGCTTTTTCTACTGGACTAAGAATTGAGATGGCGAACTCTCTAAGGACAACTAGAAGTTTATTCAGCTGGTGTTTCTACTTTATAATATAGGTTGAGACAATATTTTACTTTAACTAAGAGAATTATGTCTCTTTTTAAAATGTTAAGCATTTTAAAGTGGTCCCAACTTGCTTATCAGAGTCTAAACAAAATGCCACTTTATACAAGAAGATATCTTAATGTTATTTTTAAAAATAAGTCACTACTGCTTGTGTTTTTAGAGTCAGGAACCCAGTTAGACAAATGGCCTAAAATTCATGCCAGATATCTAAGGATTTAACTAAAACAGATTTGTAAACAGGGCAAGGTACCTGTGTACTTGTTTTATCTGAACTCTTGGTGAATTAGAATTTAAAATGTTTGTGCCAAGAAGAGATTATATGTACTTTGTGATTACAGATCTTTCTACTAAGATACTTCCCATAAAAACCCTCAGATAGTAGTGTATGTATTGGAAAAGTGGCCAAAAAAACCAGCATTACTGAGATAACTCATTGCACTTTAAATCTCTACTACTGTAAAAATTAAAATCGTGTACTTTTTATATTAAAATCTCAAATTTGTATAAATATAAGCTATATTTCCATGGGTCAATTCTAAAGGAAGTTTGTTAATTTGCTAAATTAATTGATCCGATTAATTTTTTGTCTTTTTTATTTTCACTAGCAAATAGAGAAATAATTAATTTATTAACAGAAGGAATATCTAGCACTTTCATAAGACCCAAGAGACCAAGTATATCAAGAAACTGAAAATTCGTGTTTTTGCTGCATTCATGATATCTTTTTTATTTTTAGCATGGGCAAATAACAAGACAAGTAAGAAGGCAAATCGATAATTAAAAGTATCATTCAGAGAACTTCCAGCTTAGACAAAGGTAAATCCGTTTCATTTTGCTCTCCTCTACTTGACTACCAAATCTGGAAATAATGCAAGAAGCAGACAAAGGAAGTCATCAAAGGGTGGTAAGACGATCACCTGGTTTGATTGGAAAAAGCAACATCTCTGATACATCTTACTTCCTCACATCCTACAGAAGAAGGTGACCCAGACCCAGAAACATTCAATTTAGCAACAGTAGGCAGCCCTGACAGTTACATTCATCCCTCAGAGCCAAATGAATGCTCAACTGCAAACAGGTGTATCTGGAAGACAGACAAGGGGGACTGAGCAGGAGCCCTGATAACAACAAGCAGCCAAGAGAAACACTTTTTTTTTTTCCTGAGGGTCTGAGACCTCATCACAAGAAAGATTTCTTTTTTCTTAAAACTTGAGTGTATGCTGTTCAAAAATTTAAGGGGATAGTAAGGGATTTTTACCACAAGTGGCTTGATCTAAGAGTACTCTTCTACCCAATAGGCCTGAGACTGTTCTAACACTGAGAGACACTGAGGTAGATGGGGCCAGCTGGTGAAAAGCACCGAGCCACAATAAGGAGCCATAACAAAGCAGCTCTATAGATTAGAAATGCCTCTCTCTCTACCCCTAGGCAACTCCCAGTGACACAACGGGGGGCAATCTGTTCTGTTCCTAAGCCAAGCAGTACCATCAGGGACCAGTGAAAATTGTATTACATGAGATAAACCAAGCAGGTGTAAATATCCTGCAAAACCTCTCAAATTTAAACTGTTATTAGAATCACAGTCCACAGAGTAAGTCCAGGGCCTATACGCTAAAGTTACACAGGGTGAACGCCTATTAAAACAAACAAATTAAATACAACCTAGACTGTTTAACCCAATAGTGACTTTTCCAGAGTATGATTATAGTCACAGTCATAAAAAACAAGAAAGTTAAAATTTCAATGAGAAAAGACCAACACTGAGATGAATCAGATATTGGAATATTATAAGTATTTGACAAGGATGTTAAGACAGCCACTATACAAATGTTTCAAAAATCAATTAAAAATTATCTTGAAGCAAATTTAAAAATAAAAATCTCAACAAAGAAATAAAACTAAAAAGAACCAAGTGTTCAAACAATGAAATATTGTAAAAAGATGTTCATTTTCATTTTCTGTAAAAATAAATAAAATACTAATACATGTTTTATCATATATGGACTTTGAAAACATTATGCTAAATAAAAGAAACCAGTAATTAAAAACTACATGTGTAGAATTTAATGTATATAAAATGGTCAGAATACTAAAAACTATATAGATAAACAGCAGATAAATGGTTGCCTAGGGCTGAGGGGAATAGGCAGTGTAAAGAGCGATGGCTGAGAAGTGCAGTCATCAAATATTCTAAAATTGATTATGATGATTAATGCTCAATTCTGTTAACATACTGAAGGTCATTGAATGTGTATACTTTGAGTGAATTATTTTGTATTGTGTTTTTTAAAAGAACACCAAGAGAATAAAAGATAAACCACACACTGCAAAATATTTTTGCAAAACTTAGTCAGATAAAGAACCAGTACTCAAAATACATGAAAAAAGCCTTAAAACACAATAATTGAAAAAAAAAGACAATTAAACATCAGATCTTTTTTTTGTTTTTGTTTTTGTTGTTGTTTTGAGTTGGAGTCTCACTCTGTCACCCACACTGGAGTGTAGTGGCCGCTCCGGCCACCACAGCCTCGACCTGTTGAGCTCCGGCGATCCTTCCGCCTCAGCCTTCCAAGTAGCCGGAATTACAGGCATGCGCTACCACGTCCGGCTGATTTTTTTGATTTATTGTAGAGATGAGATCTCGCTGCCCAGGCGGGTCTCGAACGCGCGGGCTCAGGCAATCCACTCACCTCAGCCTCCCAAATGCGTGGGATTACAGGCTGAGCCACCAAGCCCGGCAAACATCAGATCTTAATAGCCACTTCACCAAAAACAATAGACAGATGGCAAATAAGCATTCGGAAATATGCTCAACTTTGTATTTTATTGAATAATTTATAATTAAAATAACAATAAAATACCACTATATACAAATTAGAATGACTAAAAGCCAAACAAATGAGAACACCAAATTCTGGCAAGTGTAGAAACTCTCATTCCTTTCTGTTTGGAATGCAAAGTTGTATAGCCATTAGAGAAAACAGTTTGTCAGTTTCTAACAAAGCTGAGTATACTCTTACCATGCAATCCAGTAACTATGTTACTTATCATTTACCCAAATGAATTGAAAGCTCTAGTCACACAAAAACCTGCACATGAATGTTTAGAGGAGCAGGGGAGTCACATTTCATCAATAAGTGTACCTGATCTCAAACTAGGTGAAATGGGGACCAAAGTGAGGCCCAAATTTTACCTGTACAATGACCATTTGTTTACCTAACCCTGAATTGTACCCCACATCTTTAAAATAAAAATTAAAAAAAGAATGTTTATGGCAGCTTAATATATAATTGACAAAATATGGAACCAACCAAAATATCCTTCAGTGGGAGAATGGATAAACAAAATGTTACATCCATACTATGAACTCTAATTCAGCAATAAAAGGAATGAACTATTGTATTATCTTAAAGTTTGTGTCTTCTCAAAGTTCACATGCTGAAATCTAATAACTAATATGATGATTTTATCAGGTTTGGCTTTTGACATTAAGTGATGAAGGTTCATGGGATAAGTGCTCTTATAAAATAGACCATGAAGAGCTTCCTTGTCCTTTTTTGTCATGTGAGGTTGTAGTTGGAAAACAGCCATATGTGGGAAAGTAATCTCTCTTAAATAGACAAAAATCTACAAATGCCTTGATCTCTGACTCTCTAGTCTCCATAACTATGAAAATTACATTTCTGTTGTCTATAAACTACCCAATTTATGATACTTTGTTATAAAAGCCTGAATGAAATAAGATAGCTATCAATACATAGAAATTTATGGGTGAAACTTCAACAGCATTATATTTCGTGAGACAAACCATCCCCTAAAAGTTATATACTATACAATTCTAACTATATGACATTCTGATAAAAGGAGAACTATGGCAAAAACAGTTTCCAGGGGGTTTTAAGGGAGTGAAACTTTTCCACATGATACTGTAATGGTGAATATATTCATTATACATTTGTCAAGATGCATAGAATTTACAATATAAAGAATAAACCCTAATGCAAACTATGAACTTTAATTATAATAATGTATCGATATTGGTTCATCAATTGTAATCAATATACTACAATAATGCATGATGTTAATAACGAGACACTTTGTGTGTCATAGGGCAGATGAGGATTATGAAAATTATCTGAGCTTTCTGCTCAATTATTTTTCAAACTTCTTTAAAAATTATGTCTATTAATTTAAAAAGGAACCAATGGATTATAGAAACCAAAAAAAAATTAAAACAATAAACTGGGCTCAATAGTCAAGTACAGATGACAGAAGACAGGTTTATTAAACTTGAAAATAGATTCATAGGATTTACCCAGTCTGAATGATGAAGAGAAAGTACACAAAAAATAAAACAATTTGAGGAACCTCTGAGAAAACAACTAAAGATCTATTATGGACACTCTTTGACTTAGCATGGGATTGTGTCCAAATATACTCATCATAAATTTAAAATATTCTAAGTAGAAAATGCACACCTACTGGAAGCTGTAACACACTGCTACTGCTCCGCATTACAAAATAAGTACAGTTTCCTTTACATGTATATTTCTTTCACACCATCATATCGTGAAAAATATTGTAAATACAAGAGTATAAATTGATGATTGTTTTTCTATCATCATAGTTCGAGGGAAAAAAGAGAAAAAGAATGAAGTTGAAAGATTATTTGAAGAAATATCTGAAAACTTTCCCAATTTGGCAAAAGACACAAACTTACAACACTAAAAGCTGAACAAACTTCAAAAAAGATAACACCAAATAAATCTACACCAAGCCCCATAATAATTACACTACTGAAATTGAAAGAGAACAAATAGACAAACAAAAAACATTGAAGGCAGCCAAAGAATACTGATTCACTGCATATAGAAGAACATCATTTTGAATGCCACAGGATTCCATATCGGAAACCATGAAAGTCAAAAGACACTCACACAAACTTTTCCATGTGCTGAAAGAAAAGTACATCAATTATGAGTTATATATATGCCCCAGGAAAGAAGGCACACTAAAAGACTCTTCAATATAAAGGATCTTTAAAAGTTTATGCCAGAAGATCTATGCTTAAGACAGACTAAAACCGGTTTTTTAAACAGAAAGGATACAATAAAAGAAAATAAAGACTATTGAAATATCAGGAAAGAAGAACAGTAGAACGTGAAGAAATGTGGGTGCATATAACAGATTATAATTTCTCTTACAAGGTTTATATAAATTAAAGTTAATTATTTTAATATTATATTCATATTATATATAACATATAATTTATGTTATATCATACAATAATACTTAAGTTAATAAAATATTGGGGAAGATATAAGAAAATATATGAAGATAAGGTTTCTACATGTCACCTAAAGTGATAAAATACAGTTACCGATAGACTGCAATATCATATATATTAATACCTACTGCAAAAAGAAGAAAACAGCTCATATACAACACTTAATAAAATTATGAGCCAGGCTTGGTGACTCAGCCTGTAATCCCATGCTTTGGGAGGCTGAGGTGAGTGGATTGCCTGAGCCCGCGGGCTCGAGACCCACCTGGGCAACTTGGCAAGGCCTCATCTCTACAATAAAAAAAAAAAAAAAATTAGCCAGGCATGGTAGTGTGCACCTGTAGCTCCAGCTACTTGAAAGGCTGAGGCGGAAGGATCGCCGGAGCCCAGCAGCTCGAGGCTGTGGTAGCCAGGAGCGTGCCACTGCACTCCAGTCTGGGTGACAGAGTGAGACTCCAACTCAAAAAAAAAAAGCAAAAAACAAACATTATGAATAAATCAGATGATTCTTTTAAGTACAAGTAATTTTTTTAAGTACAACTAACAGGAAGTCCAATAAAGAGAAGCAGAAACACACACACACACAAACAAATAATAAAGTATTACAGGAAAGTACTAAAAGATCAATAATTAGTTCATATATAATTAATCAAAGTATTTCTGTTAAAAAGAGACAACCCACAGAATGGGAAAAAGTACTTGCTAACTGGAAATCTGACAAAGACCTCACATCTAGGATCTATAAGAAACTTAAACATGCAAAAAAGAAAAAAAAAATAGCCCTATTAAAAAAGTGGGCAGAAGATATGAATAGGTACTTCTAAAAGAAGAAATAGGAGCAGTCAACAGATACATGAATAAATGCTTGCCTCAATAATCATCAAATAAATGCAAATTAAAACCACACTGAAATACCACCTAACTCTAGTCAGGATGACCATGAACATAACTCAAAAAACAGCAGATGCTGTAGAGGATTTAGAGAAAAAGGAATACTTCTACATTGTTGGTGGAATTGTAAACTAGTACAACCTCTGTGGAAAAGTGTGGTGATTCCGAAAATGTCTAAAAATTGACCTTCCATAGGACCCAGCAATCTCCATTCTAAGAATATATCCAGAGGAACTCAAATCACTCTATGAAAAAGATACCTGCACACGCATGTTTATTGCAGCATTATTCACAATAGCAAAAACATGGAACCAACTGTGCTGCCCATTGAAAGTGGATTGGACAAAAAAAGGTGGAGTTATACAGGAGGGAATATTACACAGCCATAAAGAAGAACAAAATTATGAACTTTGCAACGACTTGGATTGACTTAGAGTCTATAATACTTAGTGAACAAACCGGACTTGGTGACTGAGCCTGTAATCCCGTGCCTTGGGAGGCTGAGGTGAGTGGATTGCCTGAGTCTGAGGGTTCGAGACCCACCTGGGCAACTTGGCGAGACCTCATCTCTACAATAAATCAAAAATTAGCCAGATGTGGTAGCACGTGCCTATAGTTCCAGCTACTTGGAAGGCTGAAGTGGAAGGATTGCCAGAGCCCAGCAGGTCGAGGCTGCAGTGGCCGGGAGCAGCCACTGCATTCCAGTCTGGGTGTCAGAGTGAGACTCCAACTCAAAAAAAAAAAAAAAAAAAAAAAAAAACCACAAAAAAAACTTAGTGATCTATCACAGAAACAAAGTACTGAGTACCACATGTTCTCACTCATAAGTAGACCCTGAACAGTTATCACAATACTACAAGAAAGGGATTGGCAGTAGTGAGAAACTTCCAGGGGAGGGGGGCACACTTCAATAATAAGGTCCCTGATCTCAAACCAGGTGAAGTGGGGACCAAAGTTAGGCCCAAACTTTACCTGTACAGTGACCAAATTTATATCTAATCCTTAATTGTACTCCACATCTTTAAAATAAAAATTTTTAAAAAAAGAAAAAAAGGAAGTACTAGAAGATCAATAATTACTCCACATGCAATTATCTATAAATTTCTATTAAAAAGCATATACTGATTTTAAAAATTGGCCCACACACATGAAGTTTAAGAAAAACACATCAGCCGGGCTTGGTGGCTCAGCCTGTAATCCCACGCTTTCAGAGGCTGAGGTGAGTGGATTGCCTGAGCCTGCAGGTTTGAGACCCACCTGGGCAACTTGACGAGACCTCATCTCAACAATAAACAAAAAATTAGCTGGGTGTGGTAGCACGTGCCTGTAGTTCCAGCTACTTGGAAGGCTGATGTGGAAGGATCACTGGAGCCCAGCAGGTCGAGGCTGCGGTGGCCAGGAGCGGCCACTGAACTCCAGTCTGGGCGACAGAGTGAGACTCCAACTCAAAAAAACAACAAAAAAAAGAGAGAAACACATCAAATTAATTGACATTAGTAGATTGAAACTAAAAAGAAGAAAAAAATATCTTATGCAATACTAATTTAAGTTAATAAATAAACACAATTGGCTATATTAATATCTGATATATTAGACTTTACATTTTAAAAAATCACTAGAGACAGAGAAGGATATTACATAACTATAAAAGTTCAATCTAGTAGAGACAAATAAAAGTGTACACACTAAAAAAAATCTTCACAATATATAAAGCAAAATCGAATGCAGGTAAAAAGAGAAATAGACAAATCCACAGTTATAGTTGAGTACTTCAATAAAATTCATTTACTATTCCTGAATATTTTAAGAAGGCTGCATGTCCAGAGATTAGTGAGGAAGAGAGGGGTAGGGGTTGATGTTGGAGGGTAGGTGAGATTCAAATTATGGAAGACCCTTTCAGATCTAATGTTTTATTGAATATGGAAGTTTCTAAAGATATGTGTAAAGTAAACATAACAAGATTTCCTGATGGATCATATTTCAGAGATTGTAGACAACCAGGTGGTCAATCTTTCTCTTTTTTTTAATAAGATGAAAATCTGAGAAATAATCTGAGAAATTTAGCTGGGTGTGGTAACACACACCTGTAATTCCGGCTACTTTGAAGGCTAAGGCAGAAGGATGGCCTGAGCCCAGCAGGTCAAAACTGGGGTGGCCGTGAATGTGCCACTTCACTACAGCCTGGGTGACAAGTGAGACTCCAACACACACACACACACACACACACACACACACACACACACACACACACACAAAAGATAGAAAAAAGAAAAAAGTTGTTTCAATTTGAACAAATTAACTTTGGGATTTTACAAATCTTCCATTATTTAGACAGAGTTCTATCTGCTTATTCTCTACTAGGTCTCATCCTTGGTCTCTCTTCTTCTTGGTTTCTATCCTCAGGCTATGTAGTCTAGCTACGGAAATAATTTTGTTTTGTAAGTGTAGAAAGAATTCTTCATCCTTGATATCTGCTCTGCTTTGACATCTGTTCAAGTTCCTCATCCCCTGGCCTTGACATCTGATTTACCTTGGACTGCTTTTTGATGTTAAATCCTGTTAAATCAGTTTAACAAGATTCTTCATACCTGTGATATCTCTACTTAGTAATTTTCCTTCTACTGATTCCCTTCTGTCCTTTTTGGCTATAAATCACTTGCGCTAGCTGTATTTAGAATTTGACTCAGTTCTATACTAATTTTTTTTCTACTATTGCAATAGTACTGAATAAAATCTGTCTGTACTGTCTTTACTTGTTGTGACTCTATTTGTATTTAATAGTTTGTGTTATTACACTATCTCAAACATAAATGCAAATTTTCTTTACCCAAAACACTTTTTTTCTGAAGCAGAGAGGCAACTTGTATGAGCTTTTAAATTTTTCTCTCCCTAGAAGAAGCAAGTGTGAACAAAATGCAATCACTGTATCCAGAGGTATGTGTATTACCATTAAAAGTTTTTCATGAATTTGTAGGTCTGTGTGCTGAACTGAGGAGTACACCCAAGAAGAAAGTCAAAGGTGCAGTTCCACAATGACAGCTTCGTGGTTCAGTTAAAGTACTGCTATCCCTGGAAACACTGGCTGGTACTACATTTTATGTAAATGGAGTTGTTGTTTTTTCCTAGTACAAGCATTTTGTGTGTGTGTTTTCACCTCATGTGGATTCTTAAAACTTATATACACTAAAATATTTCCTAATATGTTACAATTTGCCCTAATTTAAACATACCTTTGAATGAAAATTTGTCATGAAAGAGTATATATTAAAGGTGGGAAAAAATCTCTATGGAATGTATATGTTATAATACCAAATACTGATTTGCAGGTGCAGTAAAAGTTGGTTTTCCTAAATTATATTGGCTTATCTTACTATATTCAGAATATTATAGAATTGGATATACTTTTAAGTTAGAAGTCCAACTATTTGCTCTTCAAATGCTCTATTGGATTTTGCTTCATATGTTTGGAAGCTTTATTTATTTTCTTTTCTTTTACTGTGTACACTTTTATATATTTCTACTGGATTTAATGGGATAAGATAGAAAAAGGCATTAAACTTCACCAGGCAAAATCTGTTACCCAGGACTGATGTTCAGAGCTGTCTGTCTTTACTTCTCGTTGATATTAGACTGCTCTGGTAACTGGTATGTTTGTTATTCAAGCTGATATATTCTCACTTACAATAATTGGATTTGGCAAGGTAATTTAATGACATTTCCCACCCAATATATCCAAAGATATCAGAGTATAAGACAATGCCATGTAAAGATATTTTCCTCCCCCAGAAAGAATAATGCCACAATAGACATCTTCATCAAGAAAGTTGCTTACACTAGACTTATGTTACTTTTAAAATAATAATTTTATAACTGACAGTAAATAGTGCACCAAAAATATTTTTAAAAATTAAGTAACGATGTCCATATTGACTGGAGTTGGGTGATATTTGTGTGATTTTATTTGACATTTATTTGATGATTAATGAGGCCCAGCATGCTTTCATGCATCTGTTGACTGCTAGAATGTTTTCTTTTAGAAGTCTCTGTTCATTTATTTTGCCCACTTCTTAAAAGGGCTTTTTTTTTTTCTCTTTTTGACACGTTTGAGTTCTTTAACATCCTAGATGTTAGGCCTTTGTATGATATGCAGTTGGCAAAAATTGTATATCTGTGGACTGTCTCCTGGCTCTCTTGATGGTTTCTTTTGCTTTGCAGAAGATTTTCAATTTGTTGAGGTCCCACTTGTCTATCTTATCTCTTATGGCATGGGCATTTGGGGTTTTGATCAGGAATTGGTTGCCAGTTCAAATTTCCATAAGGGTTTCTCTTGCATTTTCTACGGTTCTTACAGTTTGAGGTTTTATGTTTAGGTTTGATCCACTTAGAGTTGGTTTTTGTGTATGGTGATAGGCAGGGGTCTTGTGTTAATCCTCTGCATGTGGTCAGCCAGTATTCCCAGGACCATTTACTGAATAAATTCTCCTTTCCCCAGTTGTTGTTAGTGGAGTCTTTGTCAAAGATGAGTTGATTGAGAAATTGAGGGTTTGCTTCCAGAATCTCTATTCTGTTCCATTGGTCTATATGCCTGTTATTGTACCAATACCAGGTTGTTTTGATTATTGTTGCCTTATAGTAAAGTTTAAAGTCTGGAAGTGTGATACCTCCCACTTTGTTTCTTTTCTGAGGATTGCTTTGACTATTCATGACTGTTTATGTTTTCATGTGAATTTCTGTATTGTCATTTCCAGGTCTGAGAAGAATGATGCTGGTAATTTAATAGG
The DNA here is from genome assembly GCF_000164805.1 of Carlito syrichta. NCBI lineage: Eukaryota > Metazoa > Chordata > Mammalia > Primates > Tarsiidae > Carlito > Carlito syrichta. Next base: position 365,554 of record NW_007253598.1, on the reverse strand, counting down.
TATAGCATTAAATCTGTAGGTTGCCTTGGGTAGGATGGACAACTTAACAATGTTGATTCTTCCAATTCATGAGCATGTAATATTTTTTCATTTGTTTGTGTCATCTTTGATTTCTTTGAGCAGTGTTTTGTAGTTTTGTTATAAAGATCTTCCACATCTCTGGTTAGGAAGATACTGAGGTATTTCATTATTTTCTGATGTTATTGTGAATGAAATTGTGCTTTTAATTTGGTTCTCTGCCTGGTTGTTGTTGGTGTATAGGAATATGACTGTCTTTTGCACACTGAAATTAAAACCACACTAAGATACCACTTAACTCCAGTCAAGATGTCCATCATCATTAACTCAAAAAAAAAGAAAAAAGAAAAAAACAGATGCTGGAGAGGATGTAGAGAAAAGAGACTACTTCTACATTGTTGGTGGGATTTTAAACTAGTACAATCTCTGTGGAAAACAGTGTGGTGATTCCTAAATACCTGCACATGCATGTTTATTGCAGCATTATTCACAATAGCAAAAACATGGAACCAACTGTGCTGCCCACAGAAAGTGGACAGGATAAAAAAGTATGGTACATATACACAATGGAATATTATGCAACCATAAAGAAGGGCAAAATTAGAAACTTTACAGAAACTTGGATGGACTTAGAGCCATTAATACTCAGTGATTTATCACAGAAACAAAGAACTGTGTACCACATGTTCTCACTCATAAGTGGACCCTGAAAAATTATCATAATACTATAAGAAAAGGATTGTCAATAGTGGGAAACTGGCAGGAGAGGGGGGTGGGCACACTTCATCACAAAGAGTCCTGATCACAAACCAGATGACGTAGGAACCAAAATGAGATCCAAACTTTACCTGTACAATGACCATTTGTATACCTTACCCTGAATTGTACCCTGCTGTTGGGAGCTGGCTACGGAGGCCCACTGAGCATTAGGGATCAGGAAGGGCCGTTGACCCCGAGACTACTAGGATGCATTCGGGAGCTATTAACCCCATTTCTTCCCCCCTTTCTACTCAGCACAATAATCAGAATAAGCTCCTGTAAGCTCAAAACATAAAAACTCTGAGACCGGGATGAACACAAGCTAACTTTAGAAGCTCATTGTTCCCATTCTTCCACAAACTGCAGTTTTGGCTTTCACACAACTTACAATTCAAACTCGGGTCACATCTAAGAGCCTTAGTATTGGTCACAGGCTTCTGGGTCATGATCTTAGGATTTATTGAAGTTGAATAAGGTGGAAATTGTAGAATATAGTTTTAGAAGACGGCCATTTTGTTGAAAGAATGCAACTAGGTTACTTGCAAGTAACCCACTGTGAACTTTGGACTGGGCCACATTCCAAACATTATGGGATGGGCCACTTTAGGTTGTAAGTAAGTACTTAAGTTTCTATAGAATTGTTTAACTTGGTATTAGTATAAATTAGCTTAGGATGAAAAGGGTTTATAGGTAGTCATGGATTCTGTTATGGGATTTTCTTCCTCATACCTGAAAGAATATCTGGTGGGTGGGGGACGCCCCTCACACACCTGGCTTTGTGTTCATGTGAAAGACATAGTATAAAAACCCACTGTTGACACTCAATAAAGGTCTTCTGCTGAAATCTAAGCAGTTGTCCAAGCCTCTCTCTCTCTCTCCCTCTCTCTCTCTCTCTCTCTCTGTCTCTCTCTCTCCTCTTCTCTCCTCTCCCTCTCTCTCTCTTTCCCTCTTTCTTTCATTCTCACAATCATTGATGCCGTCTCCACCTTTGGGATACCCTGAACCCGGCAGGTGCTGGACTCCCACACCCCACATCTTTAAAATAAAAATAAAAACAAAAGACAAAAAATTATATATGAAAAACTAAGTACTATGACAATTTTTAAAACTTGCACACTAGTAGTGTCATGTTTTCAAAAAGACTATGAATTTGGGGCTAAAAAAATCTATTTGTTTTCTTAAGACAAAATGCTTTAAAACCTCATTTATTAAAAATAGAAAACAGGTGAATTCCAACCAGATGACAGGTTTGTCTTTGCCTTTTTTATTCACCTGGAAATGTTCCATTAACTCTCTAACAACCAGACTAAATGTCATCAAATCTATAAAACTTTCCTGGTTTTCCTCTTTGGAGTAACTTGAGCCTATTTTTTACTATCTAACAATGGTAAGCTGGCATTTATTTTAAAACATTTATTGAGTTCAGGCATTGATTTTGAGGAAGAAAATATAATGAAAGTTAAAAAATATATGTTCTCTGTCCAACAGGTTTTACTTGCAGGAGGAAGAGCTCCATCTTGTTGTCTTTGCAAGTAAACCCTACTAGAGAAGTGTGAGTTAAGTAAATAAAGATAATACAGATTGTGAGAAGTGCCTTAAAATAAATAAATGGGGCAGTTTATGACAAAATATGTAAACTGGCGAGTTTGATGGAAAGACCTAATTTGAATAAAATGACCAGAAAAGACCCTGCTGAGAATATGTCCTAGGATCAAAGGATAGGAATGTGAACAGAGTGACAGGATTTAATCAAGAAACATTCTTGAAAGTGGGAACAAGTGCAAAAATGTTGAGATGGGAAAGACTTTGGCTGTTCAAGGGACAGAGAAGACACCTGAGTGGTAATCTTAAGGATCATGGAGAGAGGGAACTGTATCTTATATATTGTCTGATTTTCTATCTTCTAGCAGATAATATTAAATAATTGATTTATAAATGCCTAAAAAATTGAAAGATATGCCATTACACTGTGCCTGATGTTAAAAGAATTATCATTTTGTGATGATAAACACACACACACACCCACAAAAGAATAAAATACTGTGATATATAATTTTGTTAACAGGGTATCATAGATGCAACTGAAGTAATTGCATGATAAGGGAAATTAGGGTGATCTCTAATAGTCAAGGAAGAGGTTCTTATTTTTGAATAAGAATATAGACATAAGCTTATTATAATGAATGAATTAATTTGGACAATAATCTTCAAATATGAGTTTTTATTAATAAATGTTAAGGTGATATCATGCTTTTTAAAAAAGTGATAGTTGAGAATGTTTTTTCCTCATATTGAGAAAAAATACAAGCAATTATTAATTAATCTGATGTACTTGATTTAAGAAGAGGAATATATGTTGATAGATTAAAAATAAATAAGTAAAAACAAGAGGTGGTTAGAAATGTTTTTCACTATAAGGATTAGTTTTATGAATTTCTCATTTAAGATTGTCTCAATATATACTAATTGTTCTTTCATTTGTAATATATTTGTAAATATTAATTTATATAACATGTTTTTTTTTTTTTTTTTTTTGAGTTGGAGTCTCACTCTGTTGCCCAGACTAGAATGCAGTGGCACGCTCCTGGCCACCTCAGCCTCAATCTGCTGGGCTCCGGCGACCCTTCCGCCTCAGCCTTCCGAGTAGCCGTAATTACAGGCATGCGCTGCCACGCCTGGCTGATTTTTTGATTTATTGTAGAGATGAGGTCTCGCCGCCCAGGCGGGTCTCGAACTCGCGGGCTCAAGCAATCCACTCACCTCAACCTCCCAAAGGCGCGGGATTACAGGCTGAGCCACCGAGCCTGGCTATAACATGTTTTAAATGAAGAATAAATTTTAAAAAACTAAGTCATTTTCAGGATAATTAAAGATTTTGAAAATATTTTGGCATTTTTAGTTAAAACAACATGCTGTTTTGTGCAAGGTAAAGAAAATACTTTTATTGAATTTAATCACTTAGATACTCTAAAATATTTTCTTATATTAGTCATATTTACTGAGACCACAAAGATTCAAATAAGAAATGTTGAATATTTTCAATAATTGAAAAATCTTTGGAGCATTTTTAAATTTACTTTTAATCAATATTAGTTTATTTGATGGTTAGTTATCTAATTGAAACATCTCTTCTTTTGGTGCTATATATTTTCTTTTTTTTTCTTTTTTTTTTTTTTTTTGAGTTGAAGTCTCACTCTGTCGCCCAGCCTGGAGTGCAGTGGCCGCTTCTGGCCACCGCAGCCTCGACCTGCTGGGCTCCAGCGATCCCTCCTCCTCAGCCTTCCAAGTAGCCGGAATTACAGGTATGCGCTACCACGCCCGGCTGATTTTTTGATTTATTGTAGAGATGAGCTCTCGCTGCCCAGACGGGTCTCGAACCCGCGGGCTCAGGCAATCCACTCACCTCAGCCTCCCAAAGGCGCGGGATTACAGGCTGAGTCACCGAGCCCGGCTTGTATTTTCATTAATACAGATCATTAGTTTAGAGCATCTAGCTTTAATGTAGTGACTAACTCTTCTACCCCGCAACTACCAATAACCCTGGGAGGTGTTTTTGTTAAATAGCTCATATTGTCTGGTTGCGGTGGCTCATGCCTATAATCCCAGCACATTGGGAGGCCAAGATGAGAGGATTGCCTGAGCTTGCAGGTTCGAGACCAGCCTGGGCAAATTGGCTAGACCTCATCTCTACAATAAATCAAAAAATTAGCTGGGCATGATGGTGAGCACCTGTGGTCCTAGCTACTTGGAAAACTGAAGTGGAAGAGTTGCCTGAGCCCAGCAGGTAGAGACTGCGGTGGCTGTGTGTGTGTCACTGCACTCCAGCCTGAGCAGCAGAGTGAGACTTCAACTCAAAAAACAAGAACAAAAAAAGAACAAATGACTCATATTTATGAGTAATGTATTGAGTTTTCCCATGTGTTTATCCTGTAAACTTATTCAATAGAAGTAAACAATACACCAGGAAAAGAGAGAATAAATAGTCAACTTGTTAATAACATGCTTGATAACATGTATTCTCTAAGAATAATTTCTGGCAATAAAATTTTCTATCTGGTGAATCCTAAAATAAATATTTTATTTTAAACTCATATAATAGCTTTTATAAAAATCATAAGCCTAATTTTGATTGTTTTTAAAAATAAACTTTATTGTGAGTTTTATGATTTGTATTCCTCATATTTCTGCCCTGGGGTAATCAGAAATTTTTTTCCAAGTAATTATATAGAGTAAAATTATTTTGCTTATGCCAGAAAGTCTAATTGCTACTTTTACTGGTAATGTTTCCTAATTTGTAAGATCTGATTCTTAAAGTTTCATATTTGCATCTTTTTAACTTCACTCATTATATCCTACCATTTATATGGTTGTTAGGCACTACTTATTTTATCTAGAGTATTAAACAGTGTCAAAAAATGATATTTGTTTTTTTTTTT
>NW_007253598.1:310203-360321 GCF_000164805.1 Carlito syrichta | reverse complement strand
ACTGGAGTGCAGTGGCTGCTCCCGGCCACCACAGCCTTGACCCGCTGGGCTCCGGCGATTCTTCCGCCTCAGCCTTCCAGTAGCTGGAATTACAGGTCAGCGCTACCACGCCCGGCTGACTTTTTGATTTATTGTAGAGATGAGGTCTCGCTGCCTAGGCGGGTCTCGAACCCGCGGGCTCAGGCAATCCACCCACCTCAGCCTCCCAAAGGCGCAGGATTACAGGCTGAGCCACCGAGCCCGGCTCGATATTTGTATTTGTTTTTATTTTTATTCTCTTGTAACTCCAGAGCTATAGCACATGTGGTATTATTTAATCAATACTATAAGAATTGAGTGTATCATACTAAATTTTTTCCTGAGCAACTAGCTTTAGTTTTTGATTCAAGATAAAGACCAGATATCAATAATTATTATTAACTAAAAATGGGGCAAGTCAACAGCTGTTTATTGATAGGAAAAAACCCACAGACATACGTTGCATTCGTAGAGTAATAAACAAATTTAAAATCATTTGGAATTAACTAATTCACGTAAACATAACTATGCCAGAGAAAATAATCTAGATTTACGTAGTTATGTATTAAAAGATACAGATTCAATTATATTGTTAAAAATTAATTATATTTAATCTTAAAAATGAAAAATACACTTATTTATTTGTTCACTTAAAAAATAACATTGACTTTGGCATATACTATCACAGGTACTAGGTACAAGGCATTGAAGAAGAGAGACAGTAAAGATACAACTTTCTTACATAATTTATCTTTTAGTTGGAGTGGAGGGGGGAACAGGATAATATACAAATAAAAGGGCATTGCAGTCTAAATATTGAAAATTGCTAAAAAAAATAAACAGGATAAGAGCTACTACTATACATGTCAGATGTGAGATTATTACATTTTTATACAGAATTTATAGTATTTTAACTAGGGTATATGGATTAGTCATTGCTAAAGTGTGATCTGAGCAAAAGTCCAACTCAATAGAGTGAGAGAGTAGTGAGTGCAAAGGTCCTGTGGAAAGCACACACTTGAATTGCCCAATAAGCAATGAAGTACACTATGGCTATGGTGGAAGCAAGTGGAGGGACTTGATCAGAAGGGTAATTTTAAAACATTACATGCTTCTTGTTCCAAAAAATGCAATACTTTGCAATGATAAATGTTTTGTAAGTTGTTTTGTGGCATTTTTGATATACCAAACATGATGATCTACAAAAATATGATCATTTAATTTTAACCCCACTGTAAATGTCCTGCAGTGAGATTATATAATTTGACAAAGTTATGAAAGCAGACTTCCTAAACTGAGACTATATTATAATATATTTTTTCCTCTCTTTAAAAAAGTGCAATGATTTTTATGTCCATTTAAATAATATATTTCTATTTTGTTGGGATAACCTAATTAAGAACGATATTTAGTTGTAACTAAAACTAGCCTTGTCTTTACTAGAGTGGTTACATATACTGCAATATAGCATTCTAATACGTGACTGTACTGAACTGTACCTGTTTGTTAACCTGAGATAAATTTCTAGCAACGTCATTTGTACATTCATGATCTGTCAGAAGTTTATGTCCTTTATGAGTGCTTGCATGCTGTATAAATCCAGCTGCAAACTGAATATCTGAACTTACAGTTGAAAATTAATAATATTCTGATTGCTTTTATTTTATTTTATATTTTATTGAGTCATAGTCTCACTCTGTTTTCCAGGCTGGAGTGCAGTGGCACAATCATGGCTCACCACAGCCTTGACTTCCTGGGCTCAGGTGACCCTTCTGCCTTAGTCTCCTGAATAGCTAGAAATAAAGGCAAGTGCCACAACTTCCTACAAATTTTTAAAAATATTTTTGCAAAGATGAGATTTCATTATGTTGCCCAATCTCATCTTGGACTTCTGGGCTCAAGCAATCCTTCTGCCTCAACCTCTCAAGGTGCTAGGATTACAGGCTTGAGCCATCATGCCCAGCTGAATTCACTATTTAAAACTAATGATCCTTCCATTATAGAGCAATAGGCACTAGTTAGGTGGGCAAACAATATAAGTTTGATTTTAAAATTATATTCCATCCAAATATAATTTATTTTGATCATACCAGTTTTAGAACTATTCTTCATTCAGCAAATTTTTATTGCTCCTAAATATAATGTGACTAGAAAAGGTGAATTAGTATTGGTACTTATATAAAATGAGAACATAAAAAATGCCTATGAATAGATTTTATATGAAAAGGGAATCCCCCAAAATTGAAATTTATTTATTAAAAAAATACATATTTATTCTTACCTGTTTAAACTTTAGTCACCTTCAAAGTACTCTCGGTTTGATGTAATACATTATCAAGATGATTTTTCTACTACTCAAAATAGTTTTTGAACTTGACAATTTTGATGCCTTTTAGTCTTTCTGCCACTTTTTGTTTTGCCTCTTCCACATTGGTAAAACATTTCCCTTTGAGGATTTTTTCATCTGGGGAAATAAATAGAAAAAATGATGCTTGGAGTGAGAGCAGGTGAATGGGGAGAATGGGGCATAGGGATCACATCATTTTTTGCTCAAAAACTGCTGAACACTCAGTGAGTTGTGGGCAGGTGCCTTGTCATGGTGGAAGACCAGGCAGCTATTTATCACAACTCTGGACATTCCTCCTGCAAATCGTGATGCTGCATTCTCTAAACGTCTAGATAAAAATGTTGGTTTACCATTTGATCCAGAGGAAAAAATTTCAAGTATACTACAAGAGGCCTGCCCTCCAAAAGATAATTCCAAGTTATTTTGGGTGCTCCCTTATACAGTTTGAATAGTTGATGAACCAGAAAGTTCTTTTGAATTTATACCAATAATCTGAAACTCTTTAAAAATTTTAAGCAGCAACAGACACTTGTAATTTTTGATACCAGTGACAAATGACCTAAATAGAATACCAGATTTGCATATTTATAATGCAATTTGAGTACTAATGCATTTGGTCACTAGAGAACCTTAATATAAGTATGTTAATTTCCAGTATGTTCCCCAATGCTCTATCCATATCAGTGATTGCTTGCAAGAAAGCTAATATTTTAGATTTAAAGTGGAATATGATAAAAATAGCATGATTTGCTACAAAAAAGCATAGAAAACACATTAAAGAAAATACATTCACTGTCCATATATTTTCTTTCGAGAAGTGTCTATGTATGCCTTTTGCCCAGTTTTGAATGGGGCTGTGTGTTTTTTTTCCTTTCGGCACATTTGAGATCCTTGTAGATGCTCAAAGTAAGGTCTTTGTCAGATGCACAGTTGGCAAATAATTTTTTTCCATTCTGTGGGCTGTCTCCCTGCTCTATTGATGGTTTCTTTTGCTTTGCAGAAGCTCATCAGTTTGATGAGGTCCCACTTGTCTAACTTATTTCTTATGGTATGGGTACTTAGTGTTCTGATCAGGAATTGATTGCCAGTTCCAATTTCCATAGGGTGTCTCCCATGTTTTCTAAGATTTTTATAGTTTGAGGTTTCACATTTAGGTCTTTGATCCATTCAGAGTTAATTTTTTGTGTATGGTGATAGTTAGGGATCCTGTTTCAATCTTCTGCATATGATCAGCCACTTTTCCCAGCACCATTTACTGAATAGGTTCTCCTCTCCCCAGTGGTTGTTGTTGGTGTCTTTGTCAAAGATGAGTTGATTGAGAAATTGAGGCTTTGCTTCTGGAATCTCTATCCTGTTCCATTGGTCTATATTCCTGTTCTTGTACCAATACCAGGCTGCTTTGAATACTGTAGCCTTGTGGTAAAGTTTGGAGTCTGGAAATGTGATATCTCCTGCTCAAAAGAAGATATACGGGTAGCCAAAAGACCTATGAAAAAGTATGCAACCACATTCATCATCAGAGAAATACAAATCAAAACCACATTGAGATACCACCTAATCCCAGTAAGAATAACCATCATTAATAAAACAAACGACAGATGCTAGTGAGGATGCAGAGACAAGGGAATGCTTCTACACTGCTGGTGGGAGTGAAAACTAGCGCATCCTCTTTGGAAGACAGTGTGACGATTTCTAAAAAAACTAGAAATTGATCTTCCTCATGACCCAGCAACTTCCCTACTGGGAATATACTACTCAAAGGAACTCAAATCATTCTACCAAAAGATACCTGCGCACATATGTTTGTTGCAGCTCTATTCACAATAGCAAAAACAGGGAACCAACCATGCAGCTCATCAAAGCTGGTCTGAATTTAAAAAATGTGGCACATATCCACAATGGAATATTATGCAGCCATAAATAAGGACAAACATTGTGAATTTCACAGCAAGTGAAGTCGCTCATACTCAGTGATCTGTCACAGAAACAAAGAGCAGAGTACCATGTGTTCTCACTCATAAGCGGACCTTGAACAATTATCTTAATACTATAAGAAAGGGATTGCAGTAGCGGAGAACTGTCGGAGGATGTGTGGTGGGAGTGGCAGTTGAGGGAAACTACTAGGGGAGGATGGGGCATACCTCATCAACAAGGATACCTACATAATCAATGTTTGTATACCTAAGCCTGAGTTGTACCCCACACCTTGATAATAAAAAGAAATTTTAAAAAAGAAAATAAATACATTCACATCAACAAATATAAGGAAAATTGACAGATTACAACTGAATTAATACCAAACATTTTGCTTATATTTAAATTCCTTTTAGATCAAACTCACTGTGTGGTAACACTCTTCTGAAAAATGCATTGAATATGCTAATATGAAAATCCAGCAGTATGCTTGGCCACCTTAATAGCTGATCCCATGGTTTCTTGATCAATCTGACTCTATAAAAATAATACTAGTTTGCACTCCCACCAGCAGTGAAGAAGCATTCCTTTGTCTCTGCATCCTCACTAGCATCTGTTGTTTGTTTTATTAATGATGGTTATTCTTACTGGGATTAGGTGGTATCTCAATGTGGTTTTGATTTGTATTTCTCTGATGATGAATGTGGTTGCATACTTTTTCATAGGTCTTTTGGCTACCTGTATATCTTCTTTTGAGCAGGAGATATCACATTTCCAGACTTCAAACTTTACCATAAGGCTACAGTAATTACAAAATAAATAAATTGACATGCTTTGGTCAGTGAACTCACAAAATGAAACTTTGATGATTATATGACAAATTCTATTTCATCAGTGAATAATAATTTATAATATTTGTGTATACAGGAGAAGGAAAATGACCAGTAAAAATATCTACTTTTAGTTTGACGTAAAAATATTAAATAAAATTCAAGTCCAAATATTTCCATCGTTACAGGAAAGTAGATATGGACTTCTACGTGTAAACACATTTTTATTTTCTTTTATTTTTGAATAAGCTAGGTAAATCCCAGTTTTGGAAACTTTATACCAACAACCTCAATTTATCTTGGTTTCACTCAACAAGATATATTAAATAAAATCCAGCTATAACTTATAAAATAGTGAATACATTCAAAATCTTATGTGACACAGTAAGTCTTCTTCCTTCACACACTGATTAAATAATGAAAGCCATTAGAAGAACAGTGAGCCTAACAAATAGAAGTGAGACATGTAAATTAGGGATACTCTGAGATAATGGTATGTTTGTTATAATAATAACTGTGCTAACTTTATAACAAGTTGTATTGTGTAGATTAATTTGATTAACAATAGTGAAATTCTTTATCAATATTGGCTGCAAAGCAAATATTCCTATGTAACAGAAGGAAAATAATTGCTGATTAGAAGTCCCATCTACACAGTTCTGAAGCTGTGCTTTGAAAAGGTGTCTGAGAACTTACACAGAGTCACATTTGAGTGCTCCAGTGGTAACCTTAAGTGTAAGGTGTCATTGCTGAATTGGAGGAAAAGAGATTTTTCCTCCAAGATTTAACAAGAATAAATAACAATGAGCTCATTAATCAAAACTATGCCAATATCCAAAAACTTAGGAACATAAAATTTTTCTGCAAGAGGGTCCAAAGGTCACAGAGGGTGCTAAAACAAAAGGGCCATAAAAAAATACACAAAAGAGACACCATGAAATAAATTTTCATGATGTTGTATTCCACTTTTTCCAAGGGGAAAACATTTGATCAGCCCTAACCTGGATACTTTGTAGTTATAAATCCTATTAAATCTAAAATTAAGTAGGATAATATATATGCGCATTTCACTGTTTCTGTTAAGTTTGTATTTAACACACCTCCTAAAATTAGGAACAAAAACAAAACCCACACTTCATAGAAATTATTTTATATTGATCTAATGAGTTACGGCTTGCTATTCCAACTGTAAAATATTGTGTTTAGCTTTTGCTACTAAAATAATTGAGCTAAGGATTGGGTTTGTAACGTTGGGAATGCAAGCAGTGACTATCTACTTTTCTTCCAAACCTGGGGGATTTATGGATAGTTAGTAATTACAGTAGGTTCAACCTAAAAATACAATTTATTGTCCAGAATGCAATTTTTTCTGCACATCAAGTTATCTATTTTCTAACTCCTCTAACATCTGCCACATTGCTCAATCTTTCTGAAGGACTTCCTTCTTTACTTTTCTAAATGTGCTCAGGTAACCCTGTCATGACGAAAAGTCTATGAGTGATTATTATTTTCTTGGGGAGCTTTAATTATTGGTCTAAATTCTATAGTTCTCTTCCTCAGTCAGTGCTAATTGATTTGTTTTCACCTTGGTTGTCTTTATTTTCTCCACAGTAATATCTTTCCATTAAAAATAGCACACTTAAAGGCCAGGAGTCCTAACTTATGTGAAAAGTAATAAATGCCTAAAAACTGGGCTCAAATCCCGTTATTAGACTACACCTGCTGCCTATATAGCTTATGTTTTATTTGTCAAATTCCATATTTTAAATTGTATTTTTATTCCAAGGCAATATGTGAATACAGAATACTTTAATCAAATTTAGATTAAAAAAATAAGTTTTCCTCAGGTTTTATGACATTTCAACCTAACTCACAAAATGTTGGAAGAATCTATATTTTGTTAGGGTTAATATAGTACCTTAATTATAATGAATTATGACTTGCAAATTCCTTAAATTTAGTGTATTCTCTAGATTTAAATACTTAAGGCATGAACTAATAAATAACTTTTAAGGATTTCTCTGCCAATTTACATTAATGAAATCATTATTACTTACAACAAATCAGTGTCTTCAACAAATATAATAAAATATGTGTTTCAATAGTATATAGTAAACAAAACAAGTTATCTGAACTATATCTTTAATATATATAAAAAGATGTAGAAAATGATGAAAAGCTAATATTTATCCTGTAAAATTCAACTAAGGAATCATAAACTTGAAGAACAGTTTGTTAACACATCGTCTTAGTCTGTTTGTACTGTTATACCAAAATATCTGAGACTACGTAATTAACAAAAATATAAATGTATTTTATCTCAGTTCTGAGGGCTGAGAAGTCCAAGGTCAAGGCATAGGCAGGATTGGTAGTCAGGCAAGAAAGGACTGTTCTCTGCTTCCAAGTTGCCATCTTGTTACTGTATCATCCTCAGAGAGGAAAGTTGCCATCATTCCCATTGTGGGAGAAAGAAGAGCAAGCCAGAAGAAAGCTGTGGAAAGCCTCTTGTTAAAGTGTTTTAATCCCATTCACAAAAGGGGCACATCATGACTTAATAACATCTTAAAGTTCTGCTTCTGAATACCATTATATTGGTCACCAAGTTTCAACATCTGAATTTTGAAGAGGACACATTCAAACCATAGCACACATATATAATAATTCCTTTTATATTTTAGACATAGTACAATGACATAAAGTATAATTTATATTTTAGACATAATACAATGACATATATTTATATATACATATTTTTATTCTAAGTTGGAGTCTCACTCTGTTGCCCAGGCTGGAGTGCAGTGGCACGATCACAGTCACCCCAGCATCGACTTGCTGGGTTATGATGAACTTTTTGCCTCAGCTTTTCAAGTAACTGGAACTACAGACATGAGCTACCATACCCAACTAATTGTTTTGTTTTATATTGTAGAGATGAGGTCTCCCCAAGTTTCCCAGGCTGGTCTCGAACCCGCAGGCTTAGTCAATCCACTTGCCTTGGCCTCCCAAAGTGCTGGGATTACAGGTTAAGCCACCAAGCCTGGCTAACTTCTGTTTCTTAATACTATATCTCTTTAGATACATTTAGGGTTGTGCACACAGGGAACTGTAAAATTCCGTTCATTTAATAATGAATTAAATATTTTTTTCTGATGGTCTAGATTTGATTAAACATCAGTTTTCTTTTATTGGGTGCATAGATTGGAGTCATTTCCAGCATGTTGCATTTTTCTCAATAAATAATCTAAAAACTTGTCATTTCCTACATCATAGTCCACTTTGAATGAGCAAATTTCACATAGTGAGGCAATGTTAGCTGTTAAATTGATAGCAAAAGTTCATGGATTTAGTTTGCCAAAGTCATATATTTTAGAAAAATGACTCAGCAAAATATACCCTCAATTCTCAAACATTATATGAAGTGTGATGGGGAAGGAGAATTTCTTATGTGCAGCAATAAATTTGAGATTTACTGTGATAGGTAAATTTTAGATTTATTTTGAAATCTTATATCTTTGAATTATTAAAACCAGTATTAAGATAGGATGTCACCTAAGTTCATTTATATGTATATTTGCTTTAACATACATGATGAAATATTACACAGCCATAAAGAAGGACAAAATTATGAACTTCACAACAACATGGATGAACTTGGAGGCTATAATACTGAGTGATCCATCGCAGAAGCAAACAATTATCACATGTTCTCACTTATAAGTGGACCTTGAACATTTTTCATAATACTATAAGAAAAGGATTGACAGTAGTGGGAAATTGCCAGGGGAAGGGGGCACACCTCATCAACAAGGGTATCTGTATAATGAACATTTGTATGCCTAACCCTGAATTGTACCCCAATTTTTAAATTGCAATTGGGGTACAATTCAGGGGTTTTGTTTGGGATTTTTTTGGAGTCTCACTCCATGGCCCAGGCTGTAGTGCAGTGGCACGCTCACAGCCACCCCGGTGTCAACCTGCTGGGCTCCGGAGGTTCTTTCACCTCAGTCTTCCAAGTAGCTGGAACTACAGGCGTGCACTACTGTGCCCAGCTAATTTTTGATTCATTGTAGAGATGAGGTCTCGCTAAATTGCCTGGACTAGTCTCAAATCTGCAGGCTCAGGCAATCCGCTTGCCTCAGCCTCCCAAAATGCTGGGATTACAGGCTGAGCCACTGAGCCTGGCCTGTACCTGACATCTTTAAAATAAATTTTAAAAAATAAAATAAAATAAATGAAAATTTTCATCATAAAATCACACGTATATACACACAAAAGTATAATGGTGAATACTCGTAGATGTAGATCATAGTGATTTGTGTAATCGAACATTCTATGTGGCAGATTTTTAAATAAAAAAATCGAATAAATAGTAATTTTAAATTTATACATAAAGCAAAATGCCATAAATAAGATTTTTAAAAATTTATCTGCATGTCTCTCTGATTTTCTACTTCCACTTCACTTTTCAAATTTATTTTAGAGTCTAAAAAGTGGAGTAGAAAGCATGTATATGCGTATGTAAAAACTACCGAAGATGTTCCCATAGCTCTCTTTCCAACACTGATTTTGCTCACCACTACTCTTTCTTACCTAGAATATTATACTAACTCCATTATCTTGAGTACATTTTAATATCCTTAATCTAAGCAATGGCTGCTTTTTAAATTGCAATATTTTATTTATTTCTAATTTATTTTTATGCTACAATCCACTGTTCTCTTCATCATGTACATTCTCAACAGCAGCACTATAAATTTTACAAAAAGTATTTGTAAACCACTTTAAAATACTTTGTGAAGATATACATGTTTAGATATATTTCTAAGAAGAAACCAGATAGCATCAGATTCAAATGATAGTGCTAGGCAGTCAGGGGCCCAAATATCAGCTAACAGTGTCTCAAGGGACTCATTCATACTCATAGAGAATGTAATAAGAAATAACTTACTTTGAGTAGTACAAATCTTATTTTTTAAAAAACAAGAGTATGTATGTATAATTCTCAGTATTCAAATATAAACAGAAAAATATTTTAAAATGTTATGTATTTTTATAATAATTAAATAAGGTGCCTATGGTCAACATTTTTAAATAAAATGCCAATAGATTGGCGTTAGCTGAAAAAAACAACTTGTGAAATTGCATAGGAATTGGAAGAAATGATAAAATTTTAATAAAATTCATAAGGTGTTAAGTAAGTATGCATATATATCTAGAACATCCAAATAAATCTGCAGGACTAATAAGAAAAAAGGAAATCTAAAGGGCAGATAGAATGAAGTGGGGAGAGGGGAACAAAATACCTTCAAATTATGTATTTTTTCATCATGGCGATCTGAAAATAGTGGCAAAGTATGTTTTTAATTTTGCTGAGAGACTATAACTTTTAACCTAGAATTTAATCATCTTTGATAATAGAGTACAATTAAATTTATCTTCAGAAAAATACAGAGATTTTGTCATCCCTAATTCTCTCTCTCTTTTTAAAATTTTTTTTATTTTAAAGTTGTGGAGTACAATTCAGGGTTACGTATACAAATGTTCATTATGCATGTATCCTTGTTGATGAGGTGTAGCTCTCTTTTAAAAAGCATTTTGAAAGTTGTATGTCTAAAAGAAGAAAAATAACCAAATATAGAACCTTTTGGGAAAAAAAGAAGAAATTAAAAACAAGAAATTATAAATAGTGGTTAATATAAGCAAATATTGACTGTCAAACCAAAGTTGTAATATTCCAGTTATAAAATGAACTAAAGTATACCAAAGAAGCTTCTGCACAGTCAAGGGAACAGTCAACAGAAGGAACAGATAAACTACAAAATGGAAGAATATATTTGCGAATTGTACATCTTATATTGGGTTAATGTACAAAGTATGTAAAGTATTCACCCAACTCAATAGAATGAAAACAAATAATATGATTAAAAACTGGACAAATAACTTGAATAGACATTTCTCAAAAGAAGATATACCAGTGACCAACATATCTATGAAAAAATGCTCAGCATTACTAATCACAAGAGAAATGCAAATTAAAAACACAATGAGGCAGCACCTCACACATTTTAGAATGACTATTACCAAAAAGATAAAAGATAGCAAGTGCTGGTGAGGAAACAGAAAAGAGAACCCTTACACACTGTTCATGGAAATGTGAATTAGTACAGTCATTATAGATAATAGCATGAAGATTCCTAAAAAAAAAAAAAAAAAAAAAAAAAACTTATGATGCAAGAATCTCAATATTAGGTATACAAAAAAAGGAAATGGAATCTGTATGTTGAAGACATATTTTCACTCTTATATTTATGGCAACATCATTCAAAATAGGCAAGATATGGAAGCAAACTCTTCACTCTTTACTCATTCATTCATTCATCAATGAGTGAATGAATTAGTAAAGAGAATATAATATATATGCACAATGGAATACTATTTGGCCTTAAAAAGAAATAAAATGCTGTTGTTTGTGGCAACACAGATGACCTTGGAGGAAAATTTTTTAAGTAAAATAAACTAGGCACATAAAGACAAATAGTGCATCTCACTTATAAGTGAAATCTAAAAGAGCCTAACTCATAGAAATGGTGGCTACCACTGGTTGGATGGTAAGAAAATTTGGGAGATGGTCAAAGAACACAAAATTTCAGATAGAAAGGATAATTTGAAAAGATCTATTATACATTATTGAGACAATACACTGTACACTTGAAAAATGCTAATATGGTAGATTTGAAATGTTCTCACCATAAAAAAGATGAATGCATAAGGTAATGCATATGTTAAATAGCTTATATATGTAGTCATTCCATAAGTATACATATATTAAAACATCGTGTTGTACACTGCAAACATATAAGATTATTAGTTGTCAAATAAAAAATGAAAAATAACTACTGTTAAAAATAGTGTATTTTTTTAGCCGGATTCGGTAGTTCAGCCTGTAATCCTGCGCTTTGGGAGGCTGAGGTGACTGGTTTGCCTGAGCCTGAGGGTTCAAGACCCACCTGGCCAACTTGGCGAGACCTCATCTCTACAATAAATCAAAAATTAGCCGGGCATGGTAGCGCGCACCTGTAGTTCCAGCTACTTGGAAGGCTGAGGTGGAAGGATTGCCGGAGCCCAGAAAGTCGAGGTTATGGTGGCCACTGCAGTCCAGTCTGGGCGACGGAGTGAGACTCCAACTCAAAAAAAAAAAATGTATTTTTCATTAAATTGATCTAATTATTTAATTATATTGTATTTTACAAAACATTAGACTGAACAAGCAAATAAGACAAAATACTTTACCACAATGAGTTTAAGAATCACTTATTCAACAGGATTAAATGAAATCAGAGGTTTTCAAAACAGGCAATGCCAAGCACCCACATTCTTGAAAAAAAATTTTTTATATTGGCAATTGAATAAATAGATCTGAGGACTATGAAATACAATTTGCAAATTCGCTGAATGTGATTCACCATTTGATTCTCTCACCATTTGATATAGCTTTCTGCTTAACAAGAAGTCTTTAATAGTAGCTATTTACTGGGATTTAATATGTGTTCAGAGCTTAATTTCTCAGGTAAAAAATGGACCAAATTTTAAAAAGTAGTTCAAAATACGATGTGAATACGCCTTTAAAAAATTAGAAACAACTTGTATAGAAGTATAATGCAAAAGTCTAGAATAGTTCAATTAGATAATGAACAAGAGGCTTCCTAATTTGTATATAGGCCATATGGGGGAGCCCCTGGGAGGGAAGGTAGGGCCTAAACACATAAATTGAATATTCATTAGCTCAATTTTATATATATAATTGATGTAATATAAATATGATGGAAGAACCCTCCCCAAAAAACAAAATTTATTTATAAAAAGTTGTTTCTATTCTTACATGCTTAAACTTCAACATCTTCAAAGTACTCTCCGTTTGATGCAATACACCTATCAAGATCCTGTTTCCACTGCTCAAAACAGTTTTTGAGCTTGTCAATTTTGATGCCTTTTAGTGCTTCTGCCTTTTTTTGTTTCACCTCTTACACATCGGCAAGACATTTCCCTCTGTGGATTTTTTTCAAATGGTAAAACAAACAAGAAAGAACGTTGCTCTGGGTGAGATAAGATGAATTAGGAAGAGCCGGGCTGGGTGGCTCAGCCTGTAATCCCGTGCTTTGGGAGGCTGAGGTGAGTGGATTGCCTGAGCCCGGGGGTTGGGGACCCGCCTGGGCAACTGGGCGAGACCTCATCTCTACAATTAAAAAAAAATAGCCGGTGTGGTAGTGCACGCCTGTAGTTCCAGTTACTGGAAGGCTGAGGCGGAAGGATCACCGGAGCCCAGCAGGTCCAGGCTGCAGTGGCCGGGAGCGGCCACTGCACTCCAGTCTGGGTGACAGAGTGAGACTCCAACTCAAAAAAAAAAACCAAGATGAATAGGAAGGATGGGGCATGGACGTCAAGCTGTTTATGGTTAAAAACTGCTGAACACAGTGCAGTGTGTGCAGGTACACTTGTAAATCACCCATTATGAAATGGACAAACGCGTTGAAAGAATATCCGCCAGCAAAACCAAATTCACTTCAGCTGAATACAGCCTTTCAAAACAGCATTAGCTGGTACACTGATGCTGATGGATTCCTAGAATATTTAACCTGGCAAAGGAAACCTGTACTACAGAGATCCTGCCCTCCAAAAAATAATTCTATTTTTTTTTTCCTGGGTCCCTCAGGGGATGCCAAAAAACATGTATATGTATTTTAATTATTATATTTGCTGGAATGATGGCGTTCAAAGAAAATGATGGAAGCATGGTTGACCAAATGTCATGCTACATACACATTGTTGCCATAATTTAATTCAACTTTGAAAATTAATACATAGATAGCATTTCTTAAAATGCATATACACTTTTTGGCACCCGTGTGTGCGTGTGTGTGTGATAATAATACTGCTTGATATTTTTTTTCAGTATTTTTCTAAATATTAAAAGAGAAAAGCATTAAAACATGCCTATGAAATTAAAAGTATGTGCATGTGTATGATGCATTGCTATATTTCAGAAATATCATTCTTTAATATCTAGCACCTGGCCTTCAGGTGCATAATAAAAATGTTTACAGTTTATGTGCTCACTGATAATATTCATATTCATTTGTATTAATTTATATAAAAATCAATTATTCTTAATTATCATTGGATTTAATTAATCATAGTAAAGTAAAAGTAATCATACTTTTTTGTTTCTTAGTATTTCCTCTATTTTAAACTGTATCTTTATTTCCTGAAGGAAGATAAAAACTGTTATAACAGAAAGTTAAAGTTTGTCATTGCTTAGTTTACTTTTAATAAGCACTGACTTATCAAAGACTTCTATTTTCCTTAAAACATCTATTTCATAATTTTATACGCATGTTAAATTTACCAAAGTAAAGAGCAAATAATTTTTAAAGGTGAGTCTCAAAAATTATGTCTCATAAGTACTGATTTGCTAAAAATGTTTAAATGTTACTTTACCTGACACCTTATTAATGTAGCTAGAGCTAGTTTTATATTTCTTTTCTGTACATTTTTCTTTCTTTAAGTGAATTTCACCATTTTGTGCCAGTTTTCCAAATCAAAACAAAAACAAAAACTATATGCCATATACATATTTTTGCCAATTATTGTCAAGTGGTTCTGATATTTTTGAAAGATTGTAAAGAATTGAGAAACTCCAAGAAATACAGAGAAATGTTGCCTATTTAGATTAAAATTGTGGCTTAATACATTGTAGTTTCTGCATTCTTTTTGTTAGTACACTATATTGTAGAAAAATCCACAATTATATCCAGTCCTATAGTATATGATTAATCTCAGAATAAGATTTATGGATATATTTATGGTTTGGAATTATTTTACAGTTCTATGGAGGACACATTGTATCTTTGAGTTTTAAGTACAAAATTCTGGGAACACCACTTACACAGTGCCAGCAGGAAAAGCTAGAAAGTGATTATATATTTGTTCTAAAATTGAGAACAACAGAATGAGAGAGAGAGAGAGATTGAGAGAAAGAGATCCTAGCTTTAAGTCTGTTAATACATTTAACCTTGGGCAAATCATTCAACCTGTGTGTACCTCATTGACAGGTTTGAACTAAAGAAAAGTCCCTTTTGGCTCAAAACTCTATAATTCTATGACAAAAGGTATTGAATAGGCATTGAAGATTAATAGAGTAAGAATAGATTCAGTGAAATCACCACTGCTCTGAAGTTAGTGCATGTCTTTCATGGGTGTGAATCAGAGTTCATTTTGGTATTCATGCAGATGGCACTTTGTTCTGTCACTTTCATACCAAACAAGCTTGAGGTAAGAATTAAGAAAAGCTCATCAACTTTAGCTATGGATAACTTTCTAAAGAAATAATAAATATAATAAAAATAATCAATAAAATAAACAAAAATAACCATCTATAGGTATATCCACCAATTATTTGAGAAATTGAAGCACAGTTTTGTGAGAGGAATTATTGTTTTATTTTTAGAGAATTATGTCTCCCACTTAATCCCATTTAACATTTCCTTCCAATGAATATGTATTCTGATTCCCATTTAATGTGTTAACTATATTTTGGCATGACATGATATTTTAGATTATTTATAATCCTTACTGCAGTGTGAGATGGAGAAGGATGATAGTTAGTATATAGCAGCTGTCTGAGTTAGGTTTTATTTTTTTTGTTTTTGATGTATACCTTTGTACTAATAGGTCAACAGAAAGGAAAAATAATTAAGCCCTTAGCAGATTAAGAGGAAGAATAGTTGTAAAACTCAGTTCTACCACATTGTCTAGGTCATAATGGGATCTCAAATCAATATATTTTGAAGAAGTTGCTTGTGATCTTTTAAAAATGACCTGAATTGTCTCTAATTTTGAAGAGATGGTTTTAATATAGATTAAAATAGGCAAGGAAAAAGACTAAAGATGTTGATTAGTGAGGGCAGTCTTACAAATGTACCTGAACTGCGTAGTGGTAACAGAAATTTTAAAAAAGCTTGAAGTGAGTGCATGCGAGTAATCAGTGAGATGAAGATAAAGATTAGATAGACACTGAAAAAATGATCCATAAGTGTAGAAAAAGATTTAGGAAGAAAGACAAGTTTAGTTTGGCACACATTGACTTTGAGATGTTAGTGGATCATTGAAACAAGAGGTGACCAACAAGGACTTGGAAATATGCTAAGCTAGGGTATGGGTATTTAAATTCGTTTAAACTTTGTACATTTCTTAAAGTCATGACTTTTTTTTTTGTATTCTAAGCAAAAATTACAGAGTCTGAAAGTGATATGTGCCTAATGTGTCTTTTGTTGAATAGATTCTGTACTGATCACATCTGACCCTTTTTTGTCAACAAAGTTCAGTGTGCCATCTCTCCACCACAAAATTAATCTTGTTTGTGTTGTATTTATTATGCATATTTCTAACTCAGCATCTGAACTTTATAAAATAACTCTCTCTTCCTACTAACCTCTGTATACTTTAGAGATAGGGGACACTTCTGAGTCATTATCTTTCTTGCATGAATTTATGCATAATATCTAGAATATGCTTAATATACTACTCCTAATGAATAAATAAGTGAATGTCCCATTAAAAAAAAACCTAAACCTGATAGTAAACTTGACCTAGGGGAGTGCATCACATTTTTATCAGTATTATTATAAATTTTGATAATATTAAATGTCCAAGCTATCTAGTACATTTACAAATAGATAAAAACCGATTATTTCTCACCTTATTTCCCACTCTCTTATATGTCAGAAACAATTGTTTTTATGGTCATTCTTATGATAAGAATAAAATTCTTTTTTATTTACCATAGCTTTTAAAGTTATGCTATCAAGCAAGATTACTCAGTTGTAGATTTCTTCTTATAAACATTTTTTTTGCTGAATTAAAAATTGGGGGTTTTGTGTGTATGTATATAATAGGTAGTCCCACTGGTAAAGCTTTAGTTTTGCTATCCAATATAAACTTTATTTTCACTTTCACTGACAGGAAATGGGAGAAAAATACATTTTTAACACATTATGAGTGATCTTTGTCTATCTACTAAATCTTTTCACTGAGAGATATTAATTTTGTCTTTTTCCTTGGCTTATCAGAAGCTTTCTGAGTTCTTCAGAAAAGCAGCAACAATGGAAAAAAATAATCTAGTAACATATTAGCAGATATTTTCTCCAGATGGCAGTCACTCTATCAACAGCAGGGAAGCAAACTTAAGCACCCAGCTTGCATCCACTCCAGTACAAAGATACTCTTAGAGAATATCTAAGTTGGGTCATCAATTAAATTCACTCCGAGGAGCTATTAAGGTATAATATATTGTCAGTTCAGCTGAATTACACTCCTAAACAAAATGAGCTTCATTTGTCTTCTGTCTGTAGCTCCCCCTGTTGGCAATATCACACTATTTACCCACAACAGATGGAATAATACTTAGGCGCAGTGGCACATAACTCATGATCTGCAAGGTCAAGCCTTCTTCATATTTCTATCCAAATGCTTGTGAATTCCAAGTTCTTATACCATCTCTCACAATTGAAATGCATTAGAAATAAATACATTCAGAAAGAGTTTTGCCTCATTTAGAAGCTAGGTACACTCTCTATCAGCATCTCATATTTCAGATCAGTCCTTTATATAAATCTTAATAAAACATGCATGCAGTTCATCTTTCAGAGTGTTAATGGCTAGCTGTGACTTAAAATACTTTATTGTGAGCATTTTATTCAAGAGACACTGCAATTGATTAACGCTTCAAGAAACTTTATGGAAAGTTAGTAAAGATGAATTTTAATGCTGTTGAATGAACTTCCCTTGTATTTTCAGGTATATTTGAAAATTGAAATCAGGGTTAGTGAACTTATGAGATAATGCTTGAAATGTTAGTTTTTGGAAATACAGCATATTAATGTTCATTTGTCACCTTCTTTGTAATCTGCTAGATACCTAACTGTTGAAAGAAAATACATTGACAAACATTAGAGTTCATACTCTGAATATTACACCGTTCACCATGCAAAGATAATTAAAAATAAATTCCATTCTTTACTCACATCTGTCAAAATATCTAATTCTTCATCACAACAACACTCTGAATGGCTGTACTTTTCCCCAAATTTTTCATAAATCATAACTTAAAGAGTCACTTATTTGCCAAATTCTCCCCCAAAATCTCTCTATTTACAAGCATATTCTTCAAAATGTTGTGGACATGTTATATTTGCAAAAGATATCATTTTTCATCTTCTTTTTAGATTAGAAATTACTCATTCTGGATAAAGTTTCTTCTACTGAAAAAGGTGGGCTGAATAGAAATTGCAATTATAAGATTTTTTTCTAACTTAAGGACAATAAAATTTATATTCATTACTTGTGTTGTTATGTTTATAAACTGAGGTGATATCAAATAATATTCTTTAATATTGAAAATTTTGTTTTTTAGTTCACTTTGATGTTTAATTTGTATTTAAAAGCTAAGACTTGATGAATGAAATTGAATTTTTTAGAGTGAAATTCTATGATGTAAAATTCGTCCAGAAAATATATAGCAGCTACAAAGTACTTAACTGGGAATCAATATTTTCATATAGTATAAACTCACTCATGAAGCATTTGTTGACTTGGCTTTTTTACTTGATGACATTATCTGACTCAATAGTTCTGTGAGTCATAAGTTACGTTTTGCATATAGTTAACTCCTGTACTACCAAGGAAGAGGATGGATGCTCCACTTTAGAAATATAAACAGAACTCTTCACTAAAGAACAAACACAATTCTCCACTTTTGCCAGGTTTTCAAGAGATTATAGGTAATGGCTGTTAATATGCTATTATGATATCTTGCCTTTGCCTAGAAGAATATTAGTATAAAATGAAAAAAAAATATTTTGTAGACATTTTAATTGCTGAAAATATAGATATTTGAACAATTAGTTTAAAAAGTTATGTACTTAAATAATTTATATGCATATATGATAGACATCACCACATCATGAATGTTTAGGTACTTAATGACCCAGATTCTTTCTACTTTATAAAACAGAATAAGTAATGTACATTTTCATACTTCATTAATTCAGGTGATTCAGGACCATTTAGTATATTAATACTTAAGTGCATTGAATTTGATATACTTGCATCAAAGTGAATTTTATGAAATAAACATTCATGTGCTTGTTACTCGTATTATCTATCATCTTCTTGACTGATTATACTGCTAAATCATCTTTTTAATTAATTTTAAAAGACAAGTGCTTCTTGAGTGTTCACATAGACTAAATTTAATTTGATGAGTGTAAATTTTGTACTTTAAGTTTTCTCTCTACTTCTATTTGAAATATGAGTGTCAAATGCTGGGTTTAAAGATGCTACATTAAGTGTGAAGCTATGAGAGAAATTAGTTTTTACTTGGTATAATTTGCTAAACTAGGTAAATTAAAAAACAATGAAGTGTTAATTAAAGTAACTATGACCCATAATTTGAGACAGAAATAAATTTTCTGCCATTCTTATCCTTCATCTTTACTACAACCTGCTTATGCATAATTTGGTGAGCAAATTTGTATTCCACTAACACACTATTGCATTGAAGAATGTCCTACCAAAAGTGAAATAAAAATCCATATTTAGGGAACAGATTATAATTCTTCAGTTTCAGTATTAAGATTCCAAGAGGTAAAGTATATTTGTTATGCATAACAAGAAATATAAGGGATTAACAAAATATGTCCAAAATATTTAGGAACTCTGTTTAAATTGAGAAAAGTTAAACATTGTGAAATGGTGAGAACAATTCTACCTAGCTCATTGAAAATCTTAAACGTGAGAAAAATACACAGGTTTTTGATATGTTTTCAAAACTTTGGCACCTATATTACCTCCCTTTAACTTCCTTCTAATTTGGTTACACAGTTGTAGTGGACTGTTTAGTACACCCTCATGACTTTCCAACTTGTATAGTAAAGTGAATCTGTTTTTCAGCCTCAATGCTTTGCTCCTAAGCTTGTTCAGCTTACATAGCTAGAACCCTGTGATAGGAGACAAGTTAAATGTCTCTGAAGAACCCTCTACTAAATGAGGGATTAGAGAATGTGGAAAAACATTTCTTTAATGTATATAAGTACAGTAGATGTACTTTCTAGAAAATCTCAATAGAAGAGTTGCACACAACATCCTAAGCCTCAAGAGCAAAACCATGCCTTTTTACTGATGAGAATAACATAATATTTGTAAAAGATCTCATGGGTTCTTATTAGAGATGGAACACCTTACCCTGGGACATCAAGTGACATGATGCTGCCAAAATGACCTAGCTAGATGCGTATTTTCTGACCCACAAAGACATAATTGTCAGGCCAATATCACAGCAAGTCACTGAATCATTGACATGATACATTTGGTATTGAACTCAAAGTTGAAGAATGAAACAAGTAAGTTATCTCAATGACTAGCATAAATTCCTATGTATCTTACAATGATACATTTACATCTCTACCTTGGCTTACTTCTATGGTCTCATGATTTATTAATATAGGAAAAATAAATAAATAAAAAAGGGTGGAATAAGCTACAGTTTTCTGCAGGTGATCTCAGGGCATTAATTGTTGACATTTCCTTTTCTACCACCCATTCCAGATTTGAGTATTGGGAAATCCAGACTGGATAAGTGAAGAAAACATTAATGAATATGCTGGAATTTGAGAAGCAGATAAAGAAGTAAGGACTGATTTGTTCTACTAGGTTAATGATTTTTTTCTCAAAAAAAAAAAAAAATGAAATTGCACTTAGCCCCTAACTGGAAAATTTTGTGATAAAGTGGACACAATGTGAATCATGAGATACCCGAAAAATGCAAGAAGTGAATTCTAGTAGATGTTTTGATTCATCATTTACATCTTCATGAACTATTTCTGACTTCTATTACAGATGTGAAAGAGAGGTCAGTACAAGCAGACAGTGATGTCTCAAACACTCAGAATGGGTCTCAGGCTTTCTGCCCTAGGACTTTTCTTTGAAGTCCAAGGTGCCGCTCAGTTTGAGCAGGCCCAACTCTAATATGTGAGAAGATTAGCTCCAGGGGAGATCGTCAAACAATAGGAGAAGGAAAAAAAGGCATAAACAGCCTTTAGTCCTCACCCTACTCTTCCATTTCCATACTCTTTCATTTTGTTTTATTGTGCAAAGAATATTTATTCAATAAAATATTGTCTCAAAATATGTTTTCAGAGAAACTGAAAGAGTAATAGCTAAAATAATTATTAACATGTATTTTTTCCCTGATTCTTCATTTTTAAAGTGTTTATTTTTGCTCGGAAGACTCTGAAAGTGTAGTAGGAAGTAATTTCTGAAAATATATGATTCTATTTTTTTCACTTTTTAACAGATTAAGCTCATTGAAGATGATGCCTAATAAATTACAAGGAGATGGAGAAAGCAAAAGTTACTTTGTGAAACTAATGGTAGCAGAGGTTGAGAACACTGATGTGATGGTTAATTTTAGGTGTCAGCTTGACTAGATTAAGGAATGCCTAGAGACATGGTACAGCATTAATTCTGGATGTGTCTGTGAGAATATTTTCAGAGGAAATTGGCTTGTGAGTCAGTGAACTGAGTGAAGAAAATTCACCCTCAATGTGGGAGATCCTCATCCAATCAACTAGGGACCAAGACAGAAAAAAATGGCAGAGAAAAGGGGAATTTTTTCTCTCTCTCTTTCCGGGAGCTATGACACACTATCTCTCTCTGGTCTTTAATTATCAAAACTCTAGGCTCTCCAGTGTTTGGACTGAGAATTACACCATCAACTTCCTTGGTGCTGAGATGTTTTTACTCTGACTGAGCCACACTACTGGCATCCCAGGCGCTCCAGCTTGTAAGTGACCTATTGTGTGATTTAGCTTTCATAATCATTTGACAATTCTGAAAAATTTCCACTACCCTATCTAACAATATCTGTACTTGTATCTATAAAAGGGGAGGGAGCCAAAAAACAATGGAATTTATTCATTTAAAAACTCTGTATTTATTCCTATAAATGTAAACGTCTGTCATCTTCAAAGTACTCTCCATTTGATGCAATACACATATTGAGATTTTTTTCACTCTAAAAACAGTTTTTGATCATGTCGATTTTGATGCCTTTTAGTGCGTTTGCCATTTTGTTTGTTTGTTTGTTTGTTTGTTTGTTTCACCTCTTCCACACCAGCAGGAAGCTTCCCTCTGAGAACTTTTTCCATCTGGGGAAACGATGACAACAAAAAAAGTCATTTGGAGTGAGATCAAGTAAATAGGGTGGGTGGGACACTGGGGTCACGCTATTTCTGGTCAAAAACCGCTGAACACTTAGCCCGTGTGGGCAGATGCCATTGTCGTGGTAGAAGAACCACATACCCAGTTACCACAACTTGGAAACTTTCTTCTGTAAATCATGTCTCAATCTTCTAAAAACTTTTTTCTTTTTCTTTCTTTTTTGAGTTGGAGTCTCTTTTGTTGCCCAAACAGGAGTACAGTGTCCTGCTGACAGCCACTGCAGACTTGATCTGCTGGGCTTAGGCAATCCTTCTGCCTCAGCCTTCCAAATAGCTGGAACTATAAACGCATGCCACCATGAATGGCTAGTTTTTGTGATTTATTATAGAGATGAAGTCTCGCCAAGTTGCTCAAGCTGGTCTCTAAACCCAGGACTCAGGCAATCCTCTCGCCTCATCCTCCCAAAGGGCTGCGATTACAGGCTGAGATACTGTGCCTGGTCCAAAACTTTCAAATAGAAATTTTGGTTGACCATTTGATCTGGAGAAACAAATTCCAAGTGAACTACAAGGAGTTCTCCCTCCAAAAGATAATTCTGGTTATTTTGGGTTTCCTTCACATCTATCTTTCTCTATATCCCTATCTCTATAATCTCTATCTCTATCTAGATATCTATACTACTGGTCCTACCTAGAGAACTCTGATTAACATATCTGATATTTCAGCAGGCTTTATGAAAGAAAAATCAAGCCGGGCTCGGTGGCTCAGCCTGTAATCCCGCACTTTGGGAGGCTGAGGTGAGTGGATTGCCTGAGCCTACAGATTCGAGACCCGCCTGGGCAACTTGGCGAGACCTCATCTCCACAATAAATAAAAAAATCAGCCGGGCATGGTAGCGCATGCCTGTAATTCCGGCTACTTGGAAGGTGAGGCGGAAGGATTGCTGGAGCCCAGCAGGTTGAGGCTGCAGTGGCCGGGAGCGGCCACTGCACTCCAGTCTGGACGACAGAGTGAGACTCCAACTCAAAAAAAAAAAAAAGAAAGAAAGAAAGAAAGAGAGAAAGAAAAATCAGATCTGTTTCATTACACTGCACAAAGGGTATGGGATGGCCTCAGAGAAGAAGTCTGCTTGACATGGTGGGCACAGGTGTTCTCAATCTACAAAGTTTCTTGTGGTCCATAGATAAGCAGATACTTGTTTGACATCAACTAAGCACTGGAAGTTTAAATACATGGAATGACATCAAATATAAGCACTGGAAGTGATGTGTTAAAACTCTACCAATTTAGCACCACATAACTATTCCATATTCTTAAATGGAAAGTGAGAATGACTTTAATAATAAATAATATAAAATTCCATATTATTATGTATGAGTTGGAATAAGATAACTTGGGACTATACTAACTTCAATTATATCTGATTTTATAGACTGAGATTCATTGTGCTTAACTCTTTAGTTAAATTAATCCATTTATAACTCAAATTGTCTTACAAAGTCATTGTTTCTGATGCTTTTTTGTATACCAGAAATTTTTCTAGAGCATAGTAAATGTAGAATCATCATGATTTATGTCATCTGTGAGCAAAAAGAAAAAAATAATTGGTTAAAAAATTTGAACATGAAATAATTTATTTTCTAGAATATATGTTTTCCAGTTTTAGATTAAATTTCATATAATCTAGAATACTTTTTTATGTTTAAACATCTGGTTAATTATAATATGTCTAATAATTGGTTGTATGTTATACTTTAATTGGCAGTTTTTTCTTTCCTAGATATACATAAAATACTATTTTGTCTTTTAATTAATATGACTTAATTAGACTAAATATTCAGAACTGACACATTGTAAGATCACGCATATTCCAGAATTTGATATTAAAAATTAAAAGGCATTCTTCTGAGGGCCAATTGTTTCTATTGAATGTGTGTGGGACAAACAAGTGCACACGAGATGCTTGCCTGCCATAATGCATGAGTCGTCAAAAGTCAAGATTTTTACAGAAAAAATTTTATTGATTTTCAGAATCTGGGAAATATGCTAGTTTTCTCAACTCAACTGCAATGTGTTAAATTTACAGGCAAAGCATTTTAAGGAAGAAGACTCTCAAGTTTTTCGCTCATAGGATAAAAATAAACAGTAAGCACTAGACAGTTTCCTTTAGGGAAAAAAGTTTCGAAACAGTATTCAATTCTCTTATATTATTTGAAATCACTAAATAGTCACATGATTTGCTCACATATTTGGAAATAAATATATTTGGAAATACAGTTTGACCCTGCAGCACTTTTTAATTTCACTTTTTAATGAAGGCATTTTAGCAACACTATTAGAAAATCATATGAATAGAGCAAGTTGGTACAACTTATATCTTTTATTGTTCAATTTAGGCACATTTGTCCACAGATATAAATATAGTGTGTTTATATATTTCAATAATTTTATCATTAGGTTTGTATATCTCCTTTTTATTATGATAAAAGTTACTTCCAGAATTCATTATACTGTACCACAGAAACTTTTTCTAGAAAGTAAATAATTATGTTTATCTAGGTTAAAATCAGACTCAAGATATCCTAAAATATGACAGAAAGCAGTGGGAAAATGGTCAAGACTACTATGTGGGAGAGAAAATAAGTATGTGCAGTTAGCATAATAAGGAGAAGAAAAGAAAACATCCTTACATAGATGTAAGTGATCTGATAAAATTCAGGTTAAATTAGTGAGGGCAAATAATAAAGATAGAGAATAGAACAAGATTAAATAGGCAAAGAGGTACAAAAATGAGAAAAATAAATGAACCGAAGAAATAACCTAGCATTTAATAATGTTAATAACATAAAAAAGAAAAAATCAGTTTGCTAAGTGTGTGTGGGGGGGAATCCAAAATGCTAAGACAAAAGAACAATATGAAATCACAGATAAATGGAAAGAAAATAAAGGCAGAATGCATAAGTTAAGAATGTAGAAACAAAAGAAGGACAAAAAGCAAAAGATGAACACAACAAGAAATATAGATACCTTATCACTGGGAGGAAAGGGAAAACATGAAAGAAAGATATGGACTCTAGAAAGAATAAGATGAAAACCATCAATCCCATAAAAATTGTGACTCTTGTCAGTTATAGGTGAGAGAGATATTTCATTTCAGACAGTAGGAAATGAAAGCTTGACAGGTCAATACTGAAAGACCT
Source organism: Carlito syrichta (assembly GCF_000164805.1). NCBI lineage: Eukaryota > Metazoa > Chordata > Mammalia > Primates > Tarsiidae > Carlito > Carlito syrichta. The sequence goes on along the minus strand of NW_007253598.1, from coordinate 334,738 downwards.
TGTCAACCATTTTGATAATACAAAAGGAAAGTGAAATAAGCATTTTGATTTATGCTTAAGTCAAAGTCATTTTAGTGCTTTTATGTAGCAGTGTATTTTCAGCAAAAATGTTAAAAATAAAATTTCAAATGGTAAAGGAAGAAATGCATAAGATGATTGGGTTGTGTGTACAGGATAGTTTTGAGATAATAGAAAGTTTGTTGTGAGATGCAAAATACTTTTCCTTGACCTTTCTGGGTTTATTATGTGAACATTTGACACATATTACTACTGTAACTCTTGAGGATATTGAAACTGAGTCTTACCAAAGAGAGAACATCCAAAGTGCATTAATTAATTTAATAATTCATTCATTCATACATGGACCCTCGTAGCTTATACTTGTCACTATGCTAGACTATGGAAATGTAGAAATAAATTAAGACAACTTTTATCCTTTAAATCTGTGAAGTTAAAAAAATACAGTAAGAGAAAGAGATAAGGAGTCAAGATCATTACAGAGAATGATAAATGTTCTCATTGATATAAGCACAGGGGATTATGTTGAGAGAAAAGATTTGGGCAGGATAAAATTTCAAGACAAGAATAGGAGGCAAATCAGTGCAAGATCGAGAGGGCAACTAAGAAAAGGCAAATGTAATTTTATTTACATTTTAATGAAGATTTGAGTGACAATTATAAATGGGTGTTTACGTATTCTTGTACCTCTGTTCTTTTCCATGTTAGTTATATTTACTGTTGTTTTAAGATAATTAGTTTTTTTTTAAACTTGCAAAATTGATGGTGCTTTCTACATAAAGAGGAGAAAGAGGAACAAATTAGAGGAACAGATTTAAGGTGAACTACCACATTTTTTTCTCTCAAAACCACTATGTACAAGCCCCAAACAGAAATATGTTCAGTACAAAACATACACACAAACACATGTGTTAGTTTCTGAAGTTTATTTAAAGCATATCTTTTGGATGCTGAGAACAGAAAATACTCAAATTATTCCCGGGATCAAAAATTGTCATAAACATATGTATAAACCTCTCACTAATTTCCAAGTTTTTACAAGAGTAATTTTAACTCATAAGATCAAGGCCCAACTGCTATGTCTTGCCTCTTTTATCTCTTACTCTCTTCTCTCTTTCTTGTTACATCTTAACTTCTTATCTGTCAATGCTTCTGACTTACACCACCCATTTTTCATATTGTATTCTCTATCTGACTTTGTGAGTCTCCTACTTTGACCTTTCTGTGTCTGTAATAGCCACCAACACAATCCTAACATTTTCCTCACCTTGACTAAATTTCAACAGACATCTTACTGATTCTAGTCTTCCAACCTTGAGTGCTTTAGAGCAATCACTTTAGAAGTCTGCTACTATAAATTACTTCATTGTCCCTTTGAGCTATGCATCTTCTCTTAGCCTATCAGCTTTATGATCCAGGAGTGGCTTTCTCTAAGACCTGGGAGCCATTCCTTTGAAATATAATCATCAACCAGGCTCGGTGGCTCAGCCTGTAATCCCACGCCTTGGGAGGCTGAGATGAGTGGATTGCCTGAGCCCGCGAGTTCGAGACCCGCCTGGGCAACTTGGCGAGACCTCATCTCTACAATAAATCAAAAATTAGCCAGGCGTGGTTGCGCGCGCCTGTAGTTCCAGCTACTTGGAAGGCTGAAGCAGAAGGATCGCCGGGTCCCAGCAGGTTGAGGATGCGGTGACCGGGGGTGGCCACTGCACTCCAGGCTGGGCGACAGAGTGAGACTCCAACTCAAAAAAAAAAAAAAAAAGAAAAGAAATATAATCATCAGGGAGATAAACTTCTCTCCTTGTCTTTGTGGGAGGGTTGTAGCCTAACAAATTAAAATTTGCTAAGTACCAATTAGCAAAGATAGATGGCTTATATACACTGACTACCCTCCTTACTTTTTAGCACTTTAGAACTTTAAAATATCCTTTTTTGTTTCAGCAGAGTTCAATTCAATATATCTTTCTTATTACAATAATCTTAACTAAGTCTCCTTTGCTTATTTAATCTGTTTGGTACAATGTTTCTTTGAACAGTAGTTAGAATGTTATTCCAAAAGATGTCCTCACCTTAATTTTTGAAACCTGTAAATATGTTCTGTGGCATCTCAAAAGGGGCTTTATGGATGTAATTAGGTTATATATCTTAAAACAGGACAATTACTCTGGAAAACTTAGTTGACTCAATTAAAGTTTAAGCAAAAAAAAAAAAAAAAAAAAAAAGCTTAGTTTCTCTCTCTCATGCCAGCACTGGCATATCTCCCTTTATTTCCTCTCTTCTATGTCTAATAAACTTTGTTTTTAAAGCTTTGAAGAAAAAAAAAGTCCCAAATAATCCAGATTTTTGAACTACAGAACTACGATCTAACAACTTTGTTTGTCAAGCTGTCAACTTTGAAGTGACATTTTGCAATAGCAACAGAAAACTAATGCAGTCTTGTAATCATACACTCAAAGGAAAATAGTAGATTAGTTTGTCGGGGACCAACTGCAAAGGTCTGCCTTCTGACATGATCAAGGAGACTGATGACTCCGGATGGTATGGCACATCAGGGAAAGCGGCGATTCTGCTTCTCATACTTTGCTTAGTCATGCTGCGGGTGGAAATCCTAGGGGTTTAGAAACTACAGCTTGCTAATCGACCACAGAAAATAGACTCTGGGTGATTTCGGTGAATTTTATCTACTCACAATATGGTTATAGCACAGAGAGGAAAAGTCATAGCCAGTCCTGTAGTGATGCACCTAGATATCCCCATTGAATTATCAGACAAATCTTATACCCCCTTAAGGGAAACCCCCAACATTATGCTAAGAAACTGGGGCTGGCTATAGGGGCTCTGGAGGTCGGCCTGCCAACGCAGGAGCAGGAACCCACTTCCCCTGCCAAGCAATTATAAATGAAAACTATAAATATCATGTGTTCCTTAAAGGCAAACTGGAAACATTTGGTCTTGATTGTAGATGAGTCAGAGAGATATGGGACTGTAGATGGAGGCCCACTAATTGTAGATTGTTGTGCAGTTTGTACCGGCAGGACCCAAGAAATGTCAGTGTTCCGAAGATTGGTTTCTCTATGATTATACAAATAAAAGTTTAGTCCTTTACGGCAGAAAATATTTGCTAAAGTGTACATGGCTATAGTTAAATATATAACAGGTTGACCTTTGCTGTTACGTGATTTCTAGGAAAAGATTAGACATTAGTTTTAATAGAAGGTTTATGTTTAATTTTGAAAGATCATGGGTATTTAAGTATAGTGTAATGGCGTTTTTTGTGTTATGAGTATATTTAGCTTTAAAGGAATAATCGTATAAGTTTTTTGCTTCATAGTTTTAAGGAAAATGATTGTATCTAATTGTTAAGGTATGAGAAGAGTACATAAAAGATTTCACATGACTGTCCACCTAACCGTAAAAATATGAGAAAAATACTCGGAAGTTTGCATATAAATCATCAATGTTCTAAGAAACCTGGTTTGGGAAATTTGAATGATGTCAAGAAAGATTTTTCATGTGTGTTACCTAAAAAGTGATGTAACAGATAGGTATATGTACTAAAGGTTTGCTGTCAATAAATGAGCAGTCCCACATAAGCAACAGGTCTGTGTCCACTCCTTCGCCGATGCCACTCATCCTTCAGAAAACCCTGAACCTGCTGGAGCAGGACTCCAGCATTGGTTTGGTTGTATATTTGTATATATTCCATCTATGGTGACACTAATTCACAGTCATTGCTTGGTTTATAGCTAGATGATTTTAAACAGGTACCAATCCCTCCATTAAGCTGTAGCATTGGAAACAAAGTTACAGACCCAAAAGCAGCAGATGCATAAGAAACAACCTTAGACATTTTGTTCGTAAAAATGTTATTACCTTTACAACCACTGAGAATTTCTTATTCTACTTGGTGGATAATTTTTTAGCAAATTTATTTTTATTTCTTTCAGCAGTTTGAAATACATTCACACATTTTTTTGAAACTACATTCAGTCTCATTCTTCATCTCTTGAGTGTGACCTGGAATTGATGACTCATTTCTAATAAATATAGCAACCCCCATGAGATTCCCTGAAATATTGGTGAGTCAGATAAAAAGTCAACTCAACTAAGCTTCTAATGAATTCCTGACCAAAAGAAACTATGGGAGAGTGAAAGTTTGTTATTTTAGGGGGTATATTTAGGGTTGTAAGAGATAACTAATACATCCTACATAATCACAATTTCTATTTCTCAATTTCATAGTTCATTTAGAATAAAATGATGTCATATAATCATTAATGATGCATCAAAATTTTCTTTCTCATATGAAGTATGAAATATGAGATTGATTTATTCTAATTTCTGTACCAGCATGCATGTGACTTCCCATGTACACTCTCACATTATATGCAACAAAACCAGAAAAAAATATTTAAAGGTCTTTTGGTTGAAGCAGACTTTAGCATTTATAATCTGTTTCATCTTGCTTAGGTTGGTCACTTTACCAAGCTATGACATATGATTATTAAATGCCATCACAAAACACTTTCATCAAGGCAAGCAATTTATAGAGAAAAGATATATATACTGAAAAACAGAAACAGTTGCTACTTTATGTTAATACAGCATGGTGGACTTGAACAACTCATTTGATCAAATTATCCTGCTATTTAGGGCCTAATATCTAAATTTTATAGTATTATCTGATTCATTACAGGGATTCAAAAAGGACATTTAGGTGTGTGTCAGCAAAAGTAAGTGATAAACAAATAAGATTGGAAATCCACCTGCTGCATAGAGATAGAGACTGGATTAAAATCTGATCAGTAATAAATGAATTATGACATATGACCGCAGTGTTTGCAGGTTTATTTTAGATCTTTCATCATCATCATCATCATCATATTATTATTATTATTATTATTTTGAGTTGGAGTCTCACTCTGTCACCCAGACTGGAGTGCAGTGGCTGCTCCCGGCCACCGCAGCCTTGACCAGCTGGGCTCCGGCGATCCTTCCGCCTCAGCCTTCCGAGTAGCCAGAATTACAGGTGCGCACTACCACACTCAGCTAATTTTTTGATTTATTGTAGAGATGAGGTCTCGCCTGCCCAGGTGGGTCTCGAATCCACTCACCTCAGCCTCCCAAAGGCGCGGAATTACAGTCTGAGCCACTGAGCCCGGCTAGATCTTTCATATAATATGTAAGTTAATTGTGGATGCTGCCATACTCATATAACCTTAGCAAAGTTGTGGTTTCACACCAAGTTTCCTACTTCAGAGAAACAGTAAGGTATTGACAGTTCAGCACATCTTCCTTGGCCTCACTGAATACACTGGGGAAGATCAGTTGCCCAGGAACCACAATTCATGAGCTGGCCAGTAATTTATGCAATATGTGCCCAAAGTGAGAAAATGTTTGGTGCAAGGAAATCCTCTCCCTTGACAATTACAAGCAAAAAATATAAAAGCATCAAGCAACTGCTAGTCAAGTCACACAATAAAGTTGTGGAAAGATGCAATGCATGAGGCCGGAAAGGTAATAATGGGCAGTAAATGGTCCTGCATCATGAATAGGCAAAGACTACAAATAAACAAAAACCACAAGTTAAGAATCTGTACAGAATACCACTGTCGGATGCTGTAAAAGAAAAATAATGAAAGGAGAAATGACAATGACAGAGACTTATACATTTCTAATGACAAATAAGTTATATAACATACAATGTAAACATTAAACACTTCCAGTTGGAAGGGAGTATAAATTATCTCTACAGGTCAAGCTTTATGCTATGACTGTTCTTTCTGTAAGAGTTATGTCCATTATGTCTATGCCTATTTTTAAAATGTCTGTACTGCTTGAGTTAGATTGAGTATATCTCTTTTACTAGCAACCAAAATAATTCAGCTAATACAATGATGCTTACTGAGTACAGGTACATTTACTGTTTCTCTACATGTTGTTAAATAAGCAGGAAGATATCACTGAGGCTGTCTCTGTTCTTTGAATTTCTGCATAATGGAACTACAACCTAGCTTAGTACATAAACAAATCAAAATGTAATTTAGGAGTATACCAAAGAGGCAAATTTAGCCAATCACAGACAACCAATTCATTATACCATGCCCAAATAAGGAGGATGCCTCATCCCATCATGCCCAAATAAGGATGTCTAAATGTAGCCAATCAGGTGACTTACATGCATGGCTTCTGTATCCACCAAGGCAAATAACAAGGCCAAAAAAAGAAGGGCTCTATGAACTTCCTGATTCTAAGTAATTCTTGAATTAAGAATTGCTCTTTGCTCAAATAAACTCTGCCAAATAATTTGTCTCAAATTTTTCTTTTAAAGGGTTCCAAATGGTGTGTGAATTTTCTTGTGTCTATGTGTGAAACAGACAGTTCCCTTTTCTGTCCACCACAGTTATTATCCATGTCACTATTTAGGTCTTTATGAAAAAAAGTTCCTCATGAAATTTAGGTCCTTTAAAGAAGAAGAGTGTGTAATTTCAAAAACATTTTCCCAGCTTGAGAAATAGTATATTAATTAAGTTCTTGGATGGGCTTTCAAACTCCTTAATTTGTTCTAATAAGTATTCATTTAAGTAGTTGTGGGGTATGTGTTATTTTGTGTTTGTGTAATGGAAAAAATGAAAAATTTAGATTTTTTTTAGTGCTGAAAAGGTTATGCTTTAGCTAATATACTCACAAATATTGCCAAAGAGGCATTATCTCCACAACAAGCTAGAGTTCAGAACATTAGATCTAGATATTCAGTAATTTTACCTGTGTAGCCTTAGGACATAATTTAGTCTCTCTGAATTGGAGATGATTGATTTGTATTATAAGGTGGCATGGTTGTCCTGTTTAATATTTGGGGTTCTTATGAGAAGCCAAAACAGAAGCACTTGTTAAATTGTAACAGATAGCACAAATGTAAAACACTGGCATTTATAACACCCTATAAATGAGAGAGTTTCTCACCTGTCATGTTTAAAATCCATACAACTCACAAGTCAAGATGTTTCCACTAAGTACAAGAAATTCTATTACATGACTAATCAAGTATGAGAGTGACTATTATATATTTATAGATCCATTTTATTTGTGTATTTTTAATGTAATGGCAGGTATTTATTTGCATTCATTTATATCAGATGTTTTTCTATAAATATTTGACAGTGAAATTCTACATTGGAGAAAGTGATGTAAAATAACTTTTTATTTAATTATATAATAAACTTATTCATTTATGTATATATTTAACAAAAGTTTGGTTGCAAAACATGTGTTACATTTTTTTGCCTTAAGCTGATTTCAATTAATGGATAGGTACATATAACTGCAGTGTTATTTTAACCACACTGAAAATTATAATCTATTGCTTCTAATAACTTTCCACTTCAGCGATATCATGCCCTTAGTTCCTTCTTCTCGCTCATATTTCTTACTTTCTAGACCAGACATTAATATTGGTTCACTGCAAGCCTGTGTCTTTGCCATTTCTAAACTTTCACCATTAAACATAGCTGGAGAAAAGTGTCATCATTGAATATAGCTGGAGAACATAATCATGTTGACTAGTTTCACTTTAAGTTTATGGTCTCTAACATTTAGGAAGACCTAAATAAATTTCTTCTCAATTTTCAAACTTTAAAAACTGTGCTCTCATTCTTATTTTTAGGTTATGATCTTTATTCTAATTTGACTGAGTAAAATAGAACAATCTGAGGAGAACTTCAACAACTTCCGACCACCACATCTTTGTCTCTGTTTTTTCTCTTACTGTTAGCAAAAGACAACTTTCATACTTATCAAATAGAGAAGTTTTCTACTCTTGCCAAGCCAAGAACACTGCTCAAGGAATTCTAAACAATTTCTTCTACTCTTTCCAAATAACATAAAAACCTCCTATTATTCTGCATTTATTGTTTAAAAAGCTTCTTTGACTTTATTTCTCTACTGAGTGACTAAATCATTTATTTCAGTTTTTACATAATGACTCCTTAAAAGAGCTTTGCTTTATATATTTGGTCTCTCCAATTTATTCTCTTAATTTTCTTTTGAGTTCATTTAAATCAAGCCCCTAGCACCTTTACTTTATCAAATTTGCTTTTGTCAGGATTTCCAGGTAACTATGTTTCCAAATCCAGTTGTCAACTCTTTGTTTTTACTTACCAGAAATATTTGAGGACACTCTCCTGTTGATTAATAAAGATGGGGCAAGTTTCACTTGAAAATAAAAAAGTGAGGTTTTGTTGTTAATTATATCTTCTTCTCAGAATGTCACATGGATTTAGAGATATAAACCATCCTTGTATTTCTTTTTTTCTCAACGAACACTTATTCTTTGTCATCCATTTGGATTTCCCTCATCTCTCTAGAGCTCCTTGCTTAAAATTTATTCTTTAATGATTTATTATATCTTCATGATTTTGAATGATGTCAATATTCATATAACAGTTTGATACCAGTAGCATTAACTACTTTAGTGTTACGTATACAATTGTCTACTTAAAATATCCAGTTGATTGTCTAACAGACATCTCAAAAGTAATATGTCCAAAATTTGACTCCCATTCTACCTTCCTCATCAAAATCATTGTTTCTGCCATCTTCTGTGTGTTCGTTATCGAACAAACTAACTGCATTTGCTTAAAAAAAAAATCTCAGTGATATCCTGGATATCTTTCTCTCAGAGCTCACATTCATTCTAACAACTTATCTTATAGGCTTTATCTTCAGTGTACATCCAGATTCTGATAACTTTTTATCACCACAACTACAATCATCTTAGTTCAAGCCACTCTCATCTCTAGTCTGGATTTTACAGTAGTCTCCTAATAATTCCTAACTTCATCCCTTGCCCTTATCACTTTCTTCCTGAGATAGTAGCCACAGTGACTCTGACATAAAACAAGTCAGATCATGCCACTTCTTGGTTTGATGTCCCCAACGGCTTCTCATATCACTAAAAGTCAAGCCCAAGTCCAATAGCACATTATTTTTTGAGACTAAGTTTTATTATGTTATCTGGAAAATTAGAACAACTATATGTTTATTACCTAAGGAAATTTTGAGACAAACTAGAATATGCTACTTTTAAAGTACAGAATAAAAAATAACATTCAATAATTAAATAATTATTATTTTTATTATATTATGCTCTTGGTCTTGTTCCATGTATGGCCTGTGATATATGTCTCAAGAATGTCTTCATATAATAGTGTTTATTTTTTTCCCTACTCGTTATTTTTCTAAAAATATGAAAAAGTAAAAATTCAGTTTTCTTGACATGAAACTATAAAACTAATAGATTTTTTAATTTAATATACTCAACCCAAAAATTACATTTGTTAAGTGACTACAAATGTATGCCACCATACTGGCTTATCTTTTTATTTTTTATTTTTGTGGAGATGAGGTTCTACTATGTTGCCTAGACTGGTCTTGAACTCCAGGACTCAGGCAATTTTCCTGCCTGGGCCTCACAAAGTTCTGAGAGTGCAGACACTGACTACCACACCCAGCCTGAATTTGAATTTTATAGGGTTCTTCAATGCCTTAAATGAATTTGCATAGTAAATGGGAGTCAAAAAGAGATTTTTTGACAAAACGAAGGAAATTGAGTGTACTTCACATTTCACAATGTACACAGGTTCCTCTCTCACTTAGAAAGCCCATAGAAAATCACTTGGAAGTGGAATGTTCTTCTATTTTTTCAATATGTTAATAAAGCAAAATAGGTAGTCATTTTATTTGAAGATGTATTTCAGAAATGTTTTAATTAATCTGCTTATTTACAAAGATGGACACAAAATTATTTTTACTTTTTCCTTAAGCTAGCCTCACTATAATAAAACACATACCTGATTTTATGTTATGCTAATTTTTCATGGTGTTACCTCAAGCACTTACATGAATTCAAGAAGTAGGGCTTATATTCATTATTGCTTCTTATAATTCTGATTGACCAAAAATCTTTCTTAACAAATAAAAGGCAAGTTCTTCTACAATTTTAATCATCCTCTTCATTGCTTCACTGTACATGATGAGATAAAGTGAAAAGTGAAGTGACAGAGTAAGAATTTTAAGGAATTTGCAAGGTAGACAATCCAATTGAGAAAAGTATATCTTACCTTATAGAAGAAAGAAAACCAGAGGCATCCTGGAAAGTTATGCAAACAGAAAAAAAGATTAAAGATAAAGCAAGATTAATAAAGATGAGGATGTTACACCTGAAAATAAAAATTTCAAAAAGAAATAAAACCCACAAGAGCAATACCAATAACAAAAAGGATAATGCAATATATTAGAATCAAATATCACTATAGGGGCTTATTTTTGAAGAATACATTTTAAAAGTTTTAATTTTATCATCACTCAGAGTTCAACTGAAGTAGATAGTAACATTTATGTGTCAGAATAAACAGGAAAAAAAGGTCAACATTACTATATCTCATTTGCTTGCTGGAATGTTGAAGGTTATATATTGTTTCTGAATCTGGGAAAACAGTTTAATCTAAGAGATATTATAACCAGGTCACTTGTGCCATAAAAAACAAAATGGTATTTCTTACAAGGCTGAAATATATAGTTTTCTTATTAAGTTAATATCACAGCTCCTGCTATCATTTCATTCTATCACTTGAAATTGCATTTTTAGTAAAACTATCATTAAGTATTTTTTTACTTACAAACATTTAATTAGAGTTAGATTTTGTCATTGAACATTATTTTTTACAAATAAATACTTTTGTGAATTTGATTGATGAGAGACATTATAAGTAAAGAGTAGGATAAAATTAGTCAATGACACCAATTTCTGATTAACACAATGCATTCTAATCAATTCAAAAAGAAAACAATATTGAGTAGGTCATAAAATAGATTTTTTAAAGATTATCATAACTTAGTAAAAAGTCAAATTATCTTCCATATTTTAACTCTTTTAATTTTATTTATAAATAATACAACTTTATGCATAAAATGTAATTTTAGAATTTCTCCCAACACATATACACACAGGTATGTGTATGTAAAAATTGCACTTATATTCATATTTTCATTTTTGAAGAGTGTTTCCTGTATTGAGGTAGATTAAGGAAAGGTAAGAAGACTTAGACTTTGAATAAATAAATAGCAAGATACAGACTAAGGCATTTATCAAACATTCATTATATATTAGGGAACTGTATATTTCTTTCAAATGTTCCATTTAGTCATTAAGGCAAGATGTTTTTACTTATTATATGTATGAGTTAAATAAGGTTTGAAGGTTAGGAGTTGGATATAAGATCACGACGGCATTAAGTTGATATTCGAACTACATCTATGACAGTTTCTAAATATATGTAACTAATATTACATTATAAAACTTTTGGATTGTTCTTTTTTTACCTTCCAAAATGATCTCAATTAAATTATTTTTGTTTTATTTTGCAACCTGCAAAATGTATGAGGTTTTATACTTGAGTTCTGTTTTGGGAAAATACATATGTTCAAGCATACTGCAGTAATAAGCAAACATTGTAAAAGCAAAACACTAAACTGAGTTTAAGCAAATAACAAAAGTTTCATTGCATAATTTATAATACTAAAATTCAGGCAACTTAGTCTTTATCAGTGGAAATCCTCTGAAGCAAAAGTGAAAAATCATATCTTCTTATTCTTGAAGAAGTGAATGTACAGAACAAAGATTCATTCTATTTATAAAATAATAATTTAGTCTGCATTCAGGAAGAATAATTGAGTGTTATGACCCAAGTTACTTAAAAATTTTTTGTGGTTTTAAGGTTAACTCTGGGGTGTGTGTGTGTGTGTGTGTGTGTGTGTGTGTGTGTGTGTAATAAAATAAGGGTTAGTCAAAAGAAGGGCTTTGAATGTTTCATCATCAACCAATATCAATATATTAGTAGACATTTACCTTTCTTGAGAAATCTCAAACTCGTTCACCTCCATAGAGCTATTAACTTACATGGATGCTTGGAGAACCAAATCTGCATATCTAGATCAGACCTCCCTGTTCATCTCCAAACTTCTATTTCCAAAAGCCTACCAAGCTTCCCACTTATAGATAAAATAAACACAAAATATTATTTGAAATAACTGTCATAATACTCTTTCTTTCTTTCCAGAAAAATCTTCTTCTTCTGACACTAATGTCCCAATTGTACCATTATGTTCCCATTTCCTTTACCTAGATTTTAAAAACGTATCTTGGAGTATTGTCAACTCTTTCTTCTGCATACCACTTTAACTTCTATCATTTTCTTTTCTCTTTTTTATTTTTATTTTTATTTTGCAAAGGCAAAGCAAAAGAGTTCACTCACATTCAGGATTGATGCTGAATTGGGCTGACACTGCCAGAAATGTGACCCTGGGAGGTGGGGTAAGGGTGCATTTAATTTTCAACATTTTCTACATTGCTACTGTCTGTACCAAACTTCAAGGTATGTTTTATCTAGACTTTTTTTTACAGGCACCTTGATTTCATAATCACACCTTTCTGGTTTATTTAGAATCTTTTTTTTTTTTTTTTGAGTTGGAGTCTCACTCTGTTGCCCAGACTGGAGAGCAGTAGCCGCTCCCGGCCACCGCAGCCTCGGCCTGCTGGGCTCCGGCGATCCTTCCGCCTCAGCCTTCCCAGTAGCCGGAATTACAGGCATGCACCACCACGCCCAGCTGATTTTTTGATTTATTGTAGAGATGAGGTCTCGCTGCCCGGCGGGTCTCGAACCCGCGGGCTCAGTCAATTCACTCACCTCAGCCTCCCAAAGGCGCGGGATTACAGGCTGAGCCACCGAGCCCGGCTATTTAGAATCTTTTGTTCAAAACTTGCTAAAAAGCGTAAATAATAATTTTCTTCCCTTGAAAGTATTTCTATGCTCTTTAGTGATTGTTATTATTTTCTCTTTTTTGTTTCCTTTCTTTAGTAACAGAGCTCTGGTTTTTAAAACTAAGTCTTTCATAAAACCAGTTTTCTTAGAAATGGATTAATGCGGGGATTCACAAAAACCATTTCATTAAAACAGATTAATACAGGGATGCACTAGCTGCAAACTCTATGACTGCAACGCTCTCAATTTTGCCTCTAAAGTAGACCCACAACAACTTTGTGCATAAAATAACGACTACAGAAATGACAACAAATGTTTATTAATATGTTATGTGTATGCTGTATTCATTCCCAAGTTATCTATAAATTAGTCATAATTAAGTATTTTGTCTCAAATTGCCAAGCTTTGTACTGTTTCCATGTCTACAACACTCACCTCAAAACATGGTTGCTTCGTATGTCCAGCATTCCCAACTTGTGTGACTCATTTGAGGAAGTGTTTCTTAATGCCATCAATAAGTAGGACGGCAATTGGTTATTAATTTACTATAGCATTTATTGGTAGACCTTAGACTTAAAAATAGCACATAGGTAATATTAATACATCTTTGTTTTCATGTTTGGAAATACCTACACACTGTGTAACAAATTTTATCATACATGATTGTTTTTAATGACACATCCTGTGGTAGAAAGAAAAAAAAAAAAGACAAAAATGCATCACAGAAGAAAAGATAACTGATCCATTTTAGAATAAGTACCTATGGCAATTGTGGAAGCAAGTGACTGCATGAGCACCAACAGGACTGATAATTGAGGAGGAAAAACTAACAAAATAGGGTGAGCTCAGGAGTATTTTCCTAATGCCAGATCCCATTGTGGACTTTTTAATCTGTGTTCATTGAGAAGTACAAATTGAAATAAAAGTTAATGCATATATAAAGATAAATATTAATTTTTTGAGAAAAATGATTTGCCCTCATGTCTTATTTTGATAAAATTATGAGAAAATGCACATATCAAACATAGAAAACTTTACCTATCAATCTTGGAAGTAACAGTTTATGTTATTTATAATTTCTTGTGATTTAAATCTCAGAAATAAAATATTTACTTACTTTTATTAAGTTAAATATAATGTTTTTCTTTTTGCTATTTAAAATTGGCTATTTTAGCTGCTTTATAAGAGGTAGGCACTAATTAAAGAAGTAAAGAAAAGATAGTATGAATATCATCTATATAAATGTAATATAAACATTAATCAAACATATAAGCTTGATAAAAAACCTGCAGACATATTTCCCCATCTTCACTGTGTGGAAAAAATAATAGGATTAAAATAAGCATAATCTCCAGAAACAGGTTAAGCATGTCAATATCACAATTTAATAAATAGAGGAAATAACTTTAAAAGATTATGAATTCTTTCCTTGAGATTATTTGGAATGAGATTTTTCTTATTATACACTATTTGTTTAGATATGTTTAAAACTGAAGATACAAGAAATAACAGGTGTAATTCAAGATTTCCAATCATTTTTTTGTATTCTGAGGAATAATGCATTTGTTTTTGAAATAATATTTAGAATCAAAAAGGAAGGAAGTCAGAAACTGACTCAGCTGACAATAGAGAGAAAATATTTCAATAATTCTGGTGAAGCAGCAGGAGAAAGCAAATTATTGTGTATGTGTCTACGCAGGAAAATTGTGGCTGGGCCTGATTATTCCTTACCCCAAATGGACATGCCACTGCTGTGGAGAAATCCCATCTAGTCTTAAAAATGAATGTGAACTGAAGTATTGTAAAGAGAAGCTAGCCAAGCACAACTAATCAAAGTCTATCAGAAAGTATAATACTTGTCATTGTGCCAAGTTCTATATGGCATCAAGTTAAATGGAACTAGGACCTTACCCTCCAAAACTCCAGCTTCCATTTGTCAGTTACATTTTTTGTCTGTTTTTCTCATATTGGAAAAAAAAAAAAAGAGTAAACACAAGCTCTAAACTTTCTCCTTGGGAAGCATCTTTTGTTGATCCAGTGAGACTGAACCCATGATATTTCATTCAGATAAATATGGAAAGAAATAAAAGAAAATGTGAGAAAAATAAATATACAGAATAATATTCTTTGCCAGAAACAAAAATGCATGTGTGATGTCCTCCTGTGCACAAAGGTGAATGCATTTCTGAGAATGAGATAATCATGAAGATTTTAATGAGATTTTATATCTGTGTTTCTTACATTAAAGATGATATAAAAACTCTCCTGAACTAATGGCAATGCTAGCAATTTTTTTGCAACAATGTGCTGTTGCTTTTAAAACATCCAACAAATTTTTCCAAAATGATTTCTTCACCATCTTAAAAGAAAAAAAAGGGAATAATTGGTGCCAAACTTGCATCAAGAAGGATAAATTCTGATGTGAACTTAGCTAATGGGCTTTCATCTTATGATGAATATAAAATGTGGAAGGTCAGCAATAACACCTCAGCTGAATAACATTAGAACACACTATTTCTCCAAGTTCAAAATTCATGAACAAAGTGTTTCAATAATAATAAACTGTCAGCAGGAAACTCACAGAAGAATATTTTCAATTTTTTACTTCTGAACAATTATTAAACTGACACAGACATCATTTTGGTTTTGACATTTAAAAAACACGTGATACCTTTATACTAGAGACTAATAGAGTTTCATTTAAGATATTACCATTCAAGCAAATTCACCCTGATATATATGTATATATATGGCACATGTGACATATGTGTATATATGGGAAGTATGTCATACATAGAGTTTTAGCCTACGGGGTGATAATTCTTTCAATATTCTATATCTACCCTTTCCAGCTAAAACACAGTAAGACTATAGTCTTCAATGTACACATATCAGCATACACTTCATGGCACAGTAGGGGCAGAATCATCTAGAGATTTATAGAACATCAGTCAAGCACAAGCAGATTGAACTTTGTTTATATTGGGACTGTAACATATTTGAGAACTACTGTGTGATTGTTTTGACATATCAAGAAATCTAAGTAAGAGACTTTAAGTTAAATCATACTTTATTCTCCAAGACAGCAATACATATCTTTCAAGAAAAGAAAGAGTGATTGAGATGTGTTTAATAAAACATTTTGTCTTACATAGTTTACCTTATGAGCTAACTCTCATGCAGTCATATAGTGAGGCAAGAGACCTGTAAGAAGTGCTTAAAAAGAAATGTTGGGACTTTGAGAATCTGAGATTCATTATGATGTAAGCCAACAGAGAGGCAGCAGTTAGAAAAGTTACCTCTAGGGCACATGTTTGCATACTGAACATGGGCCTTCAGTGACTTTACAAAGTCTACTCATAGGCAGTAACAAGGGATTCAGGACTATCATCAGTTTTTCAGTGGTTCTTTGGTTTTAGATGCCTTAACTCTCAGATTAACTCTTTAGGTTCTTTCTCAATACCTGGGGAGCACTTCTAATATAAACACACAAATTAAAGCCACTATTTTTGATCAGTAGAGATAATGGTTCATGCCCTGTCTCTATCTCTGCTGTCTAATTCAAAGTCAGCATCTTCATATGAATGTACATTATTTACAGAGCAGTAGATAGCTGCTTTGTCCAAAGACAAGAAAGAAAATGTGTCTGAGAATAATATCACCCCATTCTCAAGCCCTTTCTTCACTCCTTACCCTCACAACTCTTCACTTCCTAACCCAATCAAATAGCTTCAATTTAAATGCCCATGGTACATCACAGCTCAAGAATGCTTCACAGTATTTCCAGAATTTCATAAAGGATTAAACTCAACTTTTTTATAGTGAGAACTGCCATAATAATACAATACTTTTTGCTTTCTTCACTTAACCAGTATCTCTTCTCAGCCCTCCCCTCTAATTCCCTGGGTCTCTTGCAACTCCAAAGCAGCCTATATAAATTCACACTCTTGTCTCGGGATGTGCTTTTTGGAAACTCAGTCATGCTGCTCTATGGCTGTTTTGTTAAATTTATCTTTCATGAGCCAAAATGTAGTACAGAGCAACACACAGTATGGACCAAATACATGCTTTTAAAGAATAAATGAATTACAAATGATGACACATTGCATTAGAAGTGCGTTTCCTCTCAAGGATGTGTGTCAGATTTTCATTTGGCTAAATATCTAGCCAAATAAAAAAGAAAGTAGTGCAGTGGAAATTTGTGTTATTTGGTGATGTCTTCTTTGCCATATCACAAAAAAATGCTTAAAATTATTTTGAGACCTCTTAAAATCAAAATATTTCTACCATACTACAGGATTTTACCTGCAAGCAGAATATATTGCAACCTTTTAAATATAAATAATTAACTTTGAAATTGAGGAAGTGTAAAAAAAACCCTCATATCACGCTAAAGAACTTTGGCGAAGTCTCAGGTATACAATAATTGTGCAAAAGACATTAGCATTCTTACATACCAACAACAGTAGAGAACAAAATAAAAAGCACAATCTGATTCACAATAGCCACACCAAAAAATGAAATACTTTGGCATCTTCCTAATCAGAGAAGTGAAAGAACTTTACAACAGAGATTATAAAACACTGCTCAAAGAAGTTAAAGACAATACAAACAAATGGAAAATTGTTCCACGCACATGGTTTGGAAAAAATGACATTCTTAAGATGTCAATCCTACCAAAAACAATCTACAGCTTCAATGAAATGCTCTTAAATTACCAATACAATTCTTCTCAGACCTTAAAATGACAATACAGAAATTCATATGAAAACATAAAAGACCACAAATAGTCAACACAAACCTAACCAAAAGAAATAAAGTGGGAGGTATCACACTTTCAGGCTTTAAACATTATTTTAAGGCTACAATAATCAAAACATCTGGTTTTTGGTATAAGAACAGTCATATCAACCAATGGAACAAGATAGAGGCGAGAGAAACTATTTAGTAAATGGTGCTGGGAAACTTGCTGACCACATGCAGAAGAATGAAGCAGGACCCCTAACTATCACAATACACAAAGACCAACTCTAAATAGATCAAATAACTAAATGTAAAACCTCAAACTATAAGAATCCTAGAAAACCCAGGAGATACCCTTATGGAAACTGGAATAGGCAACCAATTCCTGATCAAAACTCCAGATAGCCATGCCATAAGAGATAAGATAGACAAGTGGGACCTCATCAAATTGAAAAGCTTCTGAAAAGCAAAAGCAATCATCAAGAGAGCATGACGACAGCTCGCAGAATGAGTATAATATTTGCCAACTCTATATCTGACAAGGACCTAAAATACAGGATCTACAAAGAACTCAAACATATCAAAAGGAAACAACAAGCAACCCCATTAAAAAGTGGGCAAATATAATAGACACTTCTCAGAAGACATATGAGCAGCCAGCAACAGATACATGAAAAAATTCTCAAATTCTCAACCTCACTAATCATCAAAAAATGCAAATAAAAGCCACGTTGAAATACCATCTAACTCTAGTCAGGATGGTCACCATCAATAAACAACAGATGCTGGAGAGGATGCAGGGGAAAGGAAATGCTTCTACATTTTTGTTGGGAGTGTAAACTACTTCAAACTCTGTGGAGAACAGTGTGACAATTCCTGAAAGATCTAAAAATTGATATTCCATATGATGCAGCAATCCCTCTTCTGAAAATATACCAAGAAGAACACTCTATAAAAAAGAAAACTACACATGCATGTTTATTGCAGCATTATTCACAACAGCAAAAACATGGAACCAAGATTGCTGTCCAGTGAAAGTGGACTGGATAAAAAAAAATGTGGGACATATATGTGATGAAATATTACACAGTCATAAAGAAGGCCAAAATTATGGACTTTGCAGCAACTTAGATGAATTTAGAGACTATAATACTCAGTGATCTATCACAGAAACAAAAGTCTGAGTACCACATGTACTCATTCATAAGCAGACCCTAAACACTTATCATAATACTATAAGGAAGAGACAGGCAGTAGTGAGACATCAACAGGAGAGGAGGAGGGAGACATAACATCAGTAAGCATATCTGATCACAAACCAGACAAAGTGGGGACCAAAGTGAGGACCCAATTTTACCTGTATGATGACCACTTATGTACCTAACCCTGAATTGTACACTACATCTCTATGATTATTTAAAACAAAACAAAACAAAGAAAATAAATTGAAGACATGATTCCCAAGGTGGTGTCCATCTGTTTACACACAGAGATAGAGAAACAGTCACTGTTGTAATGAAGTGATTACGGTGAAATGATGTATTGAAATACAGGATGATAGACAATTGAGTGCCAAATAGACATTTACTACATTGCTATCAAAGTAGCATAAAATGTTTTAGTTATTTACAAACAGAATGTAGGACTATTGCAATGAATACAAAAGTACATGAAACAAAAATTTAGCTCTCTCATTTCCAGAAAGCAGTAACTGTGTTATTTACACATTAGCATAAGCTAACTTTTTCTTTTTGCATTTTTTCACGTTTTGTACTAAAACTTTAATATATAATTAGATGTTTATGCAACCTTTTAGTAGACAGAGCATATACTTTCCAGTGATCTTATAGAAATATTTTTATTCTGCTTAGAAATCAAATATAAGAAATTAAGATAATGCTTATCTCCTGTACAAGGTTTGTCTTAATTATTTATACATATATGATTTTTGCATTGTTACTACATTATGAATTATATGTAACCATAACTCAATGTACTTGAAAAATTCCTTTCATCTCTACTGCTACGATGGAAAGACAGGTCATCTTTAAATAATGAATATAGTCAGAGGTTTGGCAATTCAAAAATTTGAAATAATGCATTAACATTTTTAGATGCAAGAAGAGAGAATCTTTCTTTTTTTGTTTTTTTTGAGTTGGAGTCTCATTCGGTCGCCCAGACTGGAGTGCAGTGGCTGCTCCCGGCCACCGCAGCCTCGACCTGCTGGGCTCTGGCGATCCTTCCGCCTCAGCCTTCTGAGTAGCCGGAATTTTAGGCATGCGCTACCACGCCCGGCTGATTTTTTGATTTATTGTAGAGATGAGGTCTCTGCCTTGAATATAAATAGACTCTAAAAGAAATTGTGTGTGTGTGTTTATGTGTGTCTGTGTGAGGGGGTATTTATATTCAAGGCAGCAATAAACATTCACACTTTGCTTTAAAACTCTATTAGGGTACAATAATCATTGCCTCTTAGTGAGCAATTCAAAACTAATATTTGTCTTTATTATCTAAAATGAAACAATTTGACATGATTCTTATCATTTTAAATCTATGTTTGATAATTGGTTCATATTTTAATTGTGAACATGTTTGGAGATAAAAATGAAAAAAGTTAAGACATTTTTAGATATATATATGTATAACCCAGTCTTTCTCCCATAAAAATATATGTTTTGTAATCCAGGATAAAATATATTAGAATAGAAATAAATGGACTGCTTATGATAATGACAGATATATATGCAGGAGGATTTTGCTGCTGATATTTATAATTATAATTAGTAGGAATCACAATTAGAAATGACCCAACATATTAGAGGTAAAAAACTTTTAAAATGTCACAATTTTTCAAAATACATAAAACTGTATAACACCATAAAAATCACAATAAAAACATATTTCAGTAGTCTTTTTGCCTTCATTTTGACAGCTATGAGATCTGACAATTAAGTTCATAAACTTACTACCATGTGCCTGGGTTGGCAGCACTGTATAAATGAGTTGATAAGGTGTCATAACCTTAGAATATCAGTGTCTCACAGCTGTGTTCATGGTGACATGTGGCAGTGTCTTGCAGAGTGACATTCATTATTGTTGTTGCATGCTTTTGTGTGCCATCACAACAATATCGGAGCTTGAATTTGAACAACAAACAAACATTAAATTTCTTGTGAAACGTGGCAAGAGTGGAAGTTAACTCAGGAATATGTTAGTCCAAGTTTATGAGTATAATGTCATTAAAAAAAGACAGTATATAAATGGATTAAATGGCTTTCTGAGGAAAGAGAAAGCATCGCTGATGAAGAAAGACCAGCATAGTCAGCAGTAAGAAGAACTGATGAAATTATTGCAAAAAATTCATCGAATGGCATATAAAAATTGCCAGTTGACTGTGAGAAGCATAGCAGACCAAATAAACATTAGTAGAGAAATAGGAAAATCTTAACTGAAAATCTTGGCATGAGAAAGAAGTGTACTAAATGGTCATGTAAAAGTGGTTACATCATGACAATGCATTGGCTCACACAGCATTGTCTGTGAGGTAATTTAGCCAGTAAACAAATAACTGTATTGGAACACTCTCTCTACTTAACTGATCTAGACCCAATGATTTTGTCTTTACCTGAAGATAAAATATTTTTAAAAAGACATTTTGATGGCATTCAAGATAACAGGGGTAATATGGGTCTGACAGCCATTCCAGAAAGAGTTCCAAAATTGCTTGATGGGTGGACTAGGTGCTGGCATTGATGCATAGATTCCCAAGAGTAGTACTTTGAAGATGACCATAGTGAAATTCAGCAGTGAGATATTTAGCACTTTTTATAGGGTGAGTTCGTGAACTTAATTGTGATACCTTTTAATTTATCATACTAATGCTTCAGGAATTGATAGGAAGACAGATTTTAAGGGAAAATTAAAACAGTACATCATTTTTGAAAAATTTTTCTTGAGCAATAAATATACTTATACTATATTGAATCTAATTATTCTAAGAAATAGAAAATATTTTAATATAGATAACTGAAAATGTAAATAGTTTATAAATGAATCATTCAGGGTGCATAATGTCTTTGTATATAACGTAAGTACTTTTCATATATGTGTGTTTTTATCTCTCAATATAAATAATCATATGTAGAAAAATTATATTTACGATATTTTCATTTATATATCAACTGGACACATTATAGACTATAGTAGATTCTTTATGAAAAGTTTTGGTTTATTGGACAAGTAAAGACGCCAGGTTTTACAAATTATTTTTTGTCTAATGCATTAAATGAGTATTTATTGAATCAGTACAATATATTATATGTGATGCTAGGCCCTGGGTATTTAACAGTAACACGAAATAATGTACACTGCTAGTGGGATGTAAATTAGTATAGCAATATTATTTTATTTTTTAAATTTTATTTTATTTTTTTAATTTTTTAATTTTTTTTTGAGTTGGAATCTCACTCTGTCACCCAGACTGGAGTGCAGTGGCCGCTCCCAGCCACCGTAGCCTCGACCTGCTGGGGTCCGGCGATCCTTCTGCCTCAGCCTTCTGAGTAGCTGGAACTACAGGCGCATGCTACCACGCCCGGGTAATTTTTGATTTATTATAGAAATGAGGTCTCGCCAAGTTGCCCAGGCGGGTCTCGAACCCGCGGACTCAGGGCAATCCACTCACCTCAGCCTCCCAAAGTGGGGGATTACAGACTGAACCACCGAGCCAGGCTTAAATTTTATTTTAAAGACAAGGGGTACACTTCAGGATTAGGCATATAAGTGGTCATTGTACAGGTAAAGTTTGGGTCTCCCTTTGGTCTCTATTTTGCCTGGTTGGAGATCAGGTACCCTTATTGATGTTATGTGTCCCCTCCCTGAAGTTCCAGGCCACTGCCCATCCATTTCTTATAGTATTATGGTAAATGTTCAAGGCCCACTCATGAGTGAGAACATTTGATACTCAGTTCTTTGTTCCTGTGATAAATCATTGAGTATTAGAGAGTCTAAATCCATCCAAGTTGCTGCGAAGTCCATAATTTTGCTCTTCAAATTTATGACTGCATAATATTCTATCATGTATATGTACCACATTTTAAAAATCAAGTCCAGTTTCGATGAGCAGCACGTTGGCTCCATGTTGTTGCTATTGTAAATAATGCTGCAATAAACAGGTGTGTGCAGGTATCTTTTTCATAGAGTGATTTAAGTTCCTCTAGGTATATTTCCAGAAGGGGGATTACTGGATCATATGGAGGTGAATTTCTAGATCTTTTAGGAATAACCACACTGTTTCCTATAGAAGCTGAACTTGTTTGCATTCCCATCAACAGAGTAGAAATGTCTTCTTTTCCTTGCCAGCATCTGTAGCTTTTTGTTTTATTAATGATGGTAATTCTCACTGGAGTTAGGGGGTATCTCAATGCAGTTAAGATTTGTGTTTCTCTGGTGATTAGCCAGACTAAGACTTTTTCATGTGCCTGTTGGTTGCTTGTATGTCTTCTTTTGAGACATGTCTATTCATGTCTTTTGCCCACTTTATAGCAGAGCTGTTTTTTTTTTTTTTCCTTTTTGGCATATTTGAGTTACTGGTAGATCCTGGATATTAGGTCTTTGTCAGATAAGCAGTTAGTAATTATTTTCCCCATTCTATGGGGTATTTCCCCACTTTCTTGGTGGATTTTTTGCTTTGCAGAAGTTTTTCAGTTTGATGAGGTCTCACTTGTCTGTCTTATATCTTATGGCATGGGCTTTTGAGGTTTTGATCAGAATTTGGTTGCCTATTCCGATTTCTATAAGGATGTCTCCTGCATTTTCTAAGATGCTTAACAATTGAAATTTTGCATTTAGGTTTTTGATCCATTTGGAGCTGATTTTTTTGTATGGTGACAGTTAGTGTTCCTATTTCATTCTTCTGCACATGATCAGTTTTCCTAGCACCATTTACTGAACAGATTATCCTTTCTCCAGTGGTTCTTGCTAGAGATTTTGTCAAAGGTGAGTTGGTTGAAAAATTGAGGTTTTGCTTCCAGAACCTCTGTTCTGTTCCTTGATCTATATGCCTGTTCTTTTACCAGTACCAGGCTGTTTTGATTATTATAGTCTTATAATAATGTTTAAAGTCTGGAAAATGTGATACCTTCTGCTTTGTTTTATTTGCTAAGGATTGTTTTGACTATTCATGGCCTTTTGAGTTTCCATATAAACTTTTGTATTGTCATTTCCAGGTCTGAGAAGAATTATTTTGATAATTTCATGGGTATTGCATTGAAACTGTAGGTTGCCTTTGGGAGGATGGAAATCTTAACTATGTCAATTCTTCCAATCCAAGGGCATGGAATAATTTTCAATTTGTTTGTGTCATCTTTGACTTCTTTGAGCAGTATTTTGTAGTTTTTGTTGTAAACATCTTTCACTTCTCTGGTTAGGAAGATGCCAAAGTGTTTCTTTGTGTGTGTGTGTGTGTGTCTGTTGCAAACTAGTTTGTGCTTTTTTTTTTTTTTTTTTTTCTCTGCTTGTTTGCTGCTGTTTGCTTGTTGTTAGTGTATAAGAATTCAACGGTCTTTCACACGTTTTATACCCTGAGAATTTGTCAAAGTCCTCTATCAGTACAAGGAGGTTTTTGACAATTTCTCTTGGATTTTCGAAGTACAGAATTCTTTCTTCAACAAAGAGAGATCCCCCCAGCTGCTGTCACCCGCGGAGGCCCTTGGCTCCCACTTTGGAGCTCCAGGTTCCCTCCCCAGCTTCACCACCATGCCCTGCCATCAGCCACCACTGCCAGCAGAGGCCCTTGGCTACCCCCCGCCCCCGCAGAGCTCTGGGCTCCCTCCCTGGCTGCACTGTCCCACCCCACCCCGAATGCCACCACCCGCGGAGGCCCTAGGCTCCCACCCTGCAGAGCTCCGGGCTCCCTCCCTGGCTGTGCTTCCCTGCTCCAGCCCCAGCTGCCGCCTACA
>NW_007253598.1:215800-310183 GCF_000164805.1 Carlito syrichta | reverse complement strand
CCCCACCCCCAGCCATCACAATCCATGAAAGCCCACAGCTCCCACCCCGTCGAGTTCCGGGCTCCTTCCCCGGCTGTGCCACCCCGGCCCGCACCATCTCCAGTCGCTGCTGCCTGCTGAGGCCCTTGGCTCCTGCCCTGCAGAGCTCTGGGTTCCCTCCCTGGCTGCACTGCCCAGCCCCATCCCCAGCTGCCACTGCCCATGGAGGTCCTTGGCTCCAACTCCATGGAGCTCTGGGCTTCCTTGCTGGTTGCACTGCCCTGCCCCTAGCCACCCTGCACTATGCTGACCAACAACACTCGGCAGTCTCACACTCCATCTTCCCCAACTTGCCCCTGGCCAGAGTAGAACCAGAGAACAGCCAGAGCTCCAAGACAAGGTAGAGACCTTCACTGTCCTACCCAGCTCTTCCCAGCTCTGCCCAGTTTCCAGTGTGGAACTTAAGAACATACTAAAAAAAAAAGAGGCCCAAGTTGCACTGTGACATGCTAACCTGCAGTACCTGGTTGTCTCACAATCTGGCTCCCCCAGCTGGACCTGGCTGTAGTAGAATCAGAGACCAGCTGGAGCCCTGAGACCAGGTAGAGATCTGCATTTCCCCATCCAGCTCTTCCCAGCCTCCACGGTGGAATCTAAGACCTCATGTTTGCCTAGGGAATAGTAAATCATAAGGAGATTGGTCAGTTTGTGTGTCTGTATGATTGTATGTTCTATTTTTTGTTATACTTGTTGTTGTCATTGTTGTTGTTTTGTTTGTTTTAGTTTTTGCTTTTTTCTCTTGCTCTTATCTGTCTTTGTGTCAATTTTTATTTGTTAGTTGGTACCTTTGTCTGTTTTCCCTCTTACTCTTCTCTCTCTCCACCTTCCTTCTCCCCTGTTCCATTTCTTTCTTTTTTCTTACCTCACTTTGCTTACAGGGAGCAAACCTATACCCCCACTGCAAGGACAGATTGCAAGACAGTGGAAAGTGGCTTCCATGGTATCCATACACCTGCAGGTGGTTACCGGGATATGCAGATAGATTTTGAATCACAGCTCCCCCCTCAATTAAATCTCAAAACTGCAAAAAGTATAACCCCTGACCTAAAGTCCAGCTTCAGAATGTAACAAAGCCAGAGGCTTCACACAAGAAAGAATAGGAGTTGAGCAAATAGAACTAAAAGCAACACTGCCACTCCTGAGCAACAGATTTAAAGAAGACAGGGAAAGAAGGAAAAAATGGGGAGGAAAATCTACACAAATGAAGAAAAACCAAAAGAAGAATATAGGTCTCACACAGACACCTGGGAGGTCAGACATTGAGAATACAAATTTCAGAATGCAAACAATGAAGAGCCCCCAGAATGACTGGTCACATACTACAAAGCCAGACATCAAGACATTAATAGAGAGAATAAAAAGAATTGAGGAGAGACAAGAGGAAAATAGGAAGGTGTTGATAGCTAAGATAACAGCTGTAAAGAATACTGTAATTGAAATAAATAACAAACTCATAAACTAGAGAGAAGAATTAGCCAAGCAGAAGAAAGAATCTCAGAGCTTGAAGACCAACATACAGAACTAAACCAAACCTCAAAACCATAGAAAAGAAGCTTAAAAAGACAAAACAAAACCTTCAAGAGATGAGCGATTACTTCAAGAGACTAAACCTAAGAGTAATTGGAGTTCCTGAGTCAGAAAGAGAGACAGAGACTACCCTGGAACAAACATTCCATGCAATTATTCAAGAAAACTTGTCTCATCTCATCGTGATGCAAAAATTCAAACACAAGAGATTCAGAGAACCCCTGCAAGACAACAAATGAGAAGACCAACTCCCAGGCACATAATAATTCACCTGAACAAAAGAGGTATAAAAGAAAAAAAAATCCTAAAACAGCAACAGAAAATGGTCAGACTACCTACTAGGGAAGACCAATTAGAATAGCAGCAGATTTATTTCCAGAAATACTTCTGGTTAGGAGAGCCAGAGCCCAATCTTCAAAGGTCTCAAAGATAAACAATTTCAACCAGGAATAACCTACCCAACCAAGTTAAGCTTCATCAGTGAGGGAGAATTAAAATCTTTCCCAGATATCCAATCACTAAGAACTTATGTTAACTCCAGACCCCCTCTACAAGAAACACTTAAAGTATTAAACACTGAAGAAAAGGGAAAAGGAATGACAATGTTCTTCACAAGAGCACAGGAAAAAAACTGAAAACACACATGAATCAACCCCCAAAAAACAAAAGAAAGACAACAAACAAACAAGTATAACAGCACTATAAGAACCTCATGACAGGGATAAACCCTAACATTTCAAGAATTAGCCTGAATGTGAATGGACTAAATGCACCTCTGAAAAGTCATAGAATGGCAAAATGGATAAAACATTATGAGACAACAATATATTGTCCCCAGGAGACTCATCCTATCAGAAAGGGCACTCACAGAATCAAAGTAAGAGACTGGAAAGCAAAATTTCATGTGAATGGGACACAAAAGAAAGCTAGAGTTGTAATCTTAATCTCAGAAAAAAATACTCTTTGTTATCAAAAATTTAAAAAGATGAAGAAGGTCACTACATAATGATAAAAGGTTCAATTCATCAACAAGAAATATCCATCCTAAACATATATGCACCCAACATAGGAGTACTAACATTTGTAAAACAGCCTCCAGGAGAACTGAAAAAGAAGATGAACTCTAACACTATCATAACTGAGGACTTTAATACCCCACTCACAACCCTAGACAGATCATCAAGACAAATAATCAGCAAGGAGAACCAGAACCTCAACGAGACTCTTGAACAAATAAACTTAATTGATACCTATAGAACACTCCGCCCAACAACCACACAATATACATTCTACTCATCACTGCATGGAATGTACTCCATGATTGACCAAATCATTTGCCATAAACCAAACATAAGCAAATTTCATAAGACTGAAATGATTATATCATTAGATGCAGAAAAAGTTTTTGATAAAATCCAGCACACATTTTTGATAACAACCCTCAAATATCTAGGCATAAGTGGAACATACCTCAAAATAGTAAAAGCCATCTATGAGAGACCTATACCAGCATACGGCTAAACAAACAGAAATTAAAACCATTTCCCCTGAAATCTAGAACAAGACAAGTATTCCCACTCTCACCCCTCCTGTTCATCATAGTTTTGGAAGTCTAGCTAGAGCAATCAGAGAAAAGAAGGTGATCAGGAGTATCCAAATAGGAAAAGAGGAAATCAAGCTATCTCTCTTTGCAGGTGACATGATCATATACCTTGAAAACCCAAGAGAATCAGTCAAAAACCTCCTTGCATTAATAAAGGACTTTGGCAAAATCTCAGGATATAAAATAAACATAGAAAAGACAATTGCATTTCTATGCACCAATAATAAACAGAAACCCAAATAAAAAGCACAATTCCATTTAAAATAGCCACAGAAAATTGAAATACCTTGGCATCTTCCTAACCAAAGATGTAAAAGACTTTTACAATGAAAACTACAAAACACTACTCAAAAAAATCAAATATGCCAGACTCGTTGGCTCAGCCTGTAATCCTGCGCCTTTGGGAGGCTGAGGTAAGTGGATTGCCTGAGCCCGCAGGTTCAAATCCTGCCTGGGAAACTTGGCGAGACCTCATTTCTACAATAAATCAAAAAATTAGCCGGGCGTGGACACGCGTCTGTAGTTTCAGCTACTTGGAAGGCTGAGACCGAAGGATCGCCAGAGCCCAGCAGGTAGAGGCTGCAGTGGCTGGGAGTGGCCACTGCACTCCAGTCTGGGTGACAGACTGAGACTCCAACTCAGAAATAAACAACAAAAAAAACCCAAATATGACACAAACAAGTGGAAAAATATTCCATGCTCATGGATTGGAAGAATCAACATCATTAAGATATCTATTCTACCTAAGACAATCTACAGATTTAATGCAATACCCATCAAATTACCAGCAAAGTTCTTCTCCAACCTAGAAAAAACAACACAGGTAGTCATATGGAAACATAAATGACCAAGAATAGTCAAAAAAAAGGCTCAGTAAAAAAAATAAATAAACAAACAAAAAACCAAACCAAAACAAACAAACAAAAACAAAGCAGGAAGTATCACACTCCCAGACTTTATATTATAAAGCTACAATAATCAAAACAGCCTGGTATTGGTACAAGAGCAGGTGTATAGACCAATGAAATAGGATTGAGATTCCAGAAGCAGAACCTCAATTTCTCAAACAACTTTTCTTTGACAAAGCCTCCACCACCCACTACTAGGGAGAGAAGAACCTATTCAGTAAATGGTGCTGGGAAAACTGGCTAACCACATGCAAAAAATTGAAACAGAACAGCTACTTATCCCCATACACAAACATCAATTTTAAATAGAATACAGACCTAAATGTAAAATCTCAAACTATAAGAATCTTTGAAAATGCAGGAGACACTCTTATGGAAATTGGAACTGGCAACCAATTTCTGATGAAAATCCGAAGTGCCCAGGCCATAATAGATAAGATAGACAAGTGGGACCTCATTAAAATGACAAGCTTCTGCAAAGCCAAAGAAACCATCAAGAGAGGAGGTAGACAGCTCATAGACTGGGTAAAAAGTATTTGCCAACTCCATGTCTGACAAAAGAACTCAAATGTACTGAAAAGAAAAAATAAAATAAAATAACAAAGACCCCCATTATAAAGTGGGCTAAAGATATGAATACACACTTCTCAAAAGAAGACAGTTTAGCAGCCAACAGCTACATGAAAAAATGTTCAGCCTCACTAGTTCTCAAGGAGATGCAAATTAAAACTATACTGAAATACCATCTAACTCCAGTCAGAATGGCCATCATCAATAACTCAAAATAGAACAGATGCTGGAGAGGATGTGACAAAAAGGGAACACTTCTACACTGTTGATGGGAGTGCAAGCTAGTACAACCTCTGTGGAAAACAGTGTGGAAATTCCTAAAAGTTATAAAAATCCACCTTTTATATGACCTCGCAAATCCCCTACTGGGAATATACCTGGAAAAACTCAGGTCACTCTATAAAAACTTATGTTTATCACAGCATTGCTCACAATAGCAAGAACATGGAACCAACTGCGCTGCCCATCAAAAGAGGACTGGATTAAAAAAATGTGCTACAGATACACAATGAAATATTATGCAGCCATAAAGAAGAATGAAATCATGAACATCACAGCAACCTGGATGGAATTAGAGCTTATAATACTGAGTGATCGCTCAGAAACATCTAGCTGATTATCACACATTCTCACTCATATGTGGTCCTTGAACAACTACTGTATTACTATAAGGACAGGATTGAAAGAAGCGGGAAACTGTGTGGAGTGTGGGAAGGTGGAATTGGCAGTAGTTGATATATCTGCCTGGTGAAGGGGAGGGGGCGCTTCATCAATAAGGGTACCTGGACAATGAATATTTGCACATCTAATCCTGAATTATCGTATCCCACACTTTTAAAATAAAAATTAAAAGAAGAAAAAAGAGAGAGAGAGAGAGAACTTTGCTTCTTCTTTTCCTATTTGGATACCCCTGATTTCCTTCTCTTGTCTGAATGCCTAGCTAGGACTTCCAAAACTATGTTGATCCACTATGTTGAACAGAAGGGGAGAGACCTGGCAAATTTTTCTTGCTATGGTTTTCAGGGGAAATGCTTCCAGTTTTTGTCTTTAGCAATTTGCTGACTGTGAGTTTATCATAGATACCTCTTACTATTTTGAGGTATCTTCCCTCTATGCTGAGGTGTTCAAGGGTTTTAATCAATAAGGGATGCTGGATTTTATTAAAAAAACTTTTCCCGCCGGGCTCGGTGGCTAAGCTTGTAATCCCATGCCTTTGGGAGGCTGAGGTGAGTGAATTGCCTGAGCCCGCGGGTTCGAGACCCGCCTGGGCAGCAAGACCTCATCTCTACAATAAATCAAAAAATCAGCCGGGCGTGGTAGTGCATGCCTGTAATTCCGGCTACTCGGAAGTCTGAGGCGGAAGGATCGCCGGAACCCAGCAGGTCGAGGCTGCGGTGGCCGGGAGCGGCCACTGCACTCCAGTCTGGGTGACAGAGTGAGACTCCAACTCAAAAAAAAAAAACAAAAAACTTTTCCCACATCTAATGATATAATCATGTGGTTCTTTTTATATCTGTGGATGTATTTAATTACACTAATGGTCTTGTGGATGTTGGATCAGATAGCATCCAGGGGATGAAGCCTCCTTAGTCATGTTGAATTATTATTGATATGTGTTGGATTCAGTTTGCTAGAATATTGTTGAGAATCTTTGCATCTATGTTCTTCAGGGATATTGGTCTGTAGTTCAATTTCTTTGTTGGGTTGTGTATCAGTGTGATATTGTCTTCATAAAATGATTTGGAGAGAGTTCCATCTTTCTCAATTGTCTGGAATTCTTTCAATAGAATTGGTATTAGTTCCTCCTTGTATATTTTGTAGAATTCCCCTGGAAATCTCTCTTGTCCATGGCTTTTTTTTATAAGTAGTTTTCTTATGACACAGTAAATTTCCTAGGCTGTTATTGGTCTATTTAGTGTCTCAGTGTCTTCTTGGTTCAACCTTGGGAGGTTGTGTGATGTCAGAAAGTTCTCCACTTCATTTAGGTCGAGTTTGTTCTCATACACGTGTGCATAGTAATCTCTGATAATTTTTTGTATTTCTTCAGGTTCAGTTGTGACTTCACCTTTTGCATTTTTGATTGTGTTTATTTGGGCTTTTCCTTTTTCTTGGTCATCCTGGCTAGGGGCCCATCAATCTTGTTTTCCTTTCAAAGAATCATCTTTTTGTTTCATTGATTTTTTTTCTACAGTATTTTAGTCTTCTATTTTCTGTACCTGGACTTTTATTTTGGTGAACTGAATTTTCCTATTGAAGTTAGAGTTTGGGGGATCCTCCCCCTCCAGCTCCCTTAGGAGATTTTTGGGCTACTAGCATGTTATCTTTCTGTTTTATTGATGCGTGTTCATAGAGATATAAATTGTCTTCTAATACTTATTTCATGACATCCTAGAAGTTTTGGTAAGAATTTATTCATTGTAAGTTGTTTCCAGGAAAATTTTTATTTCTGTTTTGGTTTCTGAGTTGACCCAGGAGTTGTTCAGCATCAGACTGTTTAGTGTTCATGCTTTGTGGATTTTGGGGGAATTTTATTGGTGTTAATATTTATTTTTATTCCACTGTGATTGGAGAATGTGCATGGCAATATTTCAATCTTGTGAAATTTGTTTGTGTTTGATTTATGGCTGAGGATATGGTTGATCTTGGAGTACAATCCATGTGGTGACGAGTTGAATGTATATGCCATTGTTGTTGGGTGGAGTGCTCTGTAGGTTTCAATTAAGTTCATTTTGTCAAGTGTCAAGTTGAGGTTCCAAATCTACTTACTGACTTTTTGCCTTAGTGATCTATTTATTGACTTGTTAGTAGGGTATTTAGGTCCCCAGCTATGATACTGTTAAAGTCAGTGTCTTTTTTTTAGTTTTCTTAGTCACTGTTTTATGACAGCTGGTTCTTCTCTATTGGGTGTATATTCATTTAGGATAGATATTTTTTGTTGATGGATTGAGCCTTTTCTCATTATGTAGTGTCCCTCCATATCTTTTAAAATTTTTGATAGCTTAAAGTTCATTATCTGATATTAAGATCACAACTCCTGCCTTCTTTTATAACCCTTTCACCTAAAAATTTGTTTTCCATTCTCTAACTTTAAGTCTATGAGCATCTTTTGTTATGATATGTGTTTTCAGGAGACAGTAAATTGCAGTGTTGTTTATTTTTAATCCTAATTGCCATTCTGTGTCTTTTCTTTTCTTTCTTTTTTTTTTTAAGTTTTAAAACAAAGTTTATTAATGAGAAGAAAAGAGGAAAGAAAGGGCAAAAGATTCCTGCCAGAAAGCCTGTGTTTTATCAATGGTGTGTTTAATCCATTCACTTCCAGGCTGGTTATTGAGATATAAGCATTTTTCCATGTCTTGAGGCACTTATAGAATTATTTATTGTTATTGTTGTCTGTTTGTTTGCTAGTTGTGGTTTTTATGGGTTGTTTTTTGATTGGTATATATCTATGGTTTTTTTTGGGGTTTTTTTTTGAGTTGGAGTCTCACTCTGTCACCCAGACTGGAGTGCAGTGGCCGCTCCTGGCCACCACAGCCTCGACCTGCTGGGCTCCGGCGGTCCTTCTGCCTCAGTCTTTCAAGTAGCTGGAATTACAGGCATGTGCTACCATGCCCGACTGATTTTTTGGTTTATTGTAGAGATGAGGTATCGCTGCCCAGGCGGGTCTCGAACCTGTGGGCTCAGGCAATCCACTCACCTCAGCCTCCCAAAGGCGCAGGATTACAGGTTGAGCCACCGAGCCCAGCTTATATCTGTGTTTTTAATTTTGCAGTCATGATGCATGCTGTGTTGATTGTCTATTTTCCTGGACTCTTGGGAAGAGCATGGTCAATCTTTTATTTCTTTCTTCTATGGTTAGTAACTTCTTAAGCATCTCTTGTAGAGCTGGTCTTGAGGCAGCATAAACTTTTAGGGATGAATGTTGGGATGATTGTAATACCCGCTCACTGATGAAGCTTATCTTAGTTGGGTAGGAAATTCTTTGTTGGAATTGTTTATCCTCGAGGACTTTGAAAATTGGACTCCAGTCTTTTAACTATAGGTTCTATAGTGTTTCTGTAGATAAGTCTTGCCACTATTCCTTTTTTTTTTTGTCACCCAGACTGGAGTGCAGTGGCTGCTCCTGGCCACTGCAGTCTTGACCTGCTGGGCTCCGGCAATCCTTCTGCCTCAGCCTTCCATGTAGCCGGAATTACAGTTATGCTCTACCATGCCCAGCTGTTTTTTTGATTTATTGTAGAGATGAGGTCTTGTTGCCTAGGCATGTCTCGAACCCGTGGGCTCAGGCAATCCACTCACCTAAGCCTCCCTAAGGCGTGGGATTACAGGCTGAGCCACCAAGCCTGGCTTCTTGCCACTATTCTAATTGTTCTTCCTTGCTAGGCAGTCTGACCTTTCTCTCTCACTGCTTTTAGGATTTTTTTCTCTTATGCCTACTTTGTGTAAGCAAATTACTATGTGTCTAAGAGTTGGTCTTCTCATTTGGTGCCTCACATGGGTTATCTGAATCTCTTGTGTTTGAATGATCACATTTTGGTTGAGATGAGATAAGTTTTCTTGGAAAATTTCATGTCATGTTTGTTCCAGTGGGTCTCTATCTGCCTCAGGAATGACAATTAGGTATAAGTGCAGCCTCTTTATATAATTGCACATCTTTTGGTTACTTTGTTCCATCTTTTTAAGCTTTCTTTCTATGTTTTTAACAGTTTTGAGTTTGTTCCATATTTTGGTCCTCAAGCTCTAAAATTCTTTCGCTTCTTTGTTGATTCTGCTTTTCATGCCTGTCAATTTATTTATTTGTTTGCTGTATTCATTATTGCCATCATCTCAGTTATCAACTCCTTCATTCTTTCCTCTTGTCTTTCCTCATTTCTATTCATTTGCTCTAATAGCTTGATATCTGGTTTGTGGTTTGAGACCAGTCATTCTGGGGGCTCGCCATTGTTTGAGTTCCAAAGTTTGTATTCGCAGGCACTGTCTTCTCAGGAGTCTGGACAGTACCTGTGTTCTTCTTTTGGTTCTTTTTCATTTGTGATTGTTCCCCTACACCCCTTTCATCCCCCTCTATAATTCCATTGCTTAGTGATAAGGGGGATAGCTTTCACTTCTGTTTGCTCAATCCTCTATTCTTTTTTATGTAGATCTTCTGGATTGTCCATTTTGAAGATGGACTGGGGATGGGGGACTGTACTGTATTTTCTGCAGTTTTGAATTTGATTATGGTGTAGTGGGGAGAACTGTGGTTCAGAAGCTATCTGCAGACCACATTATATACTGACTGGCGTGTGGGCCCCCTGAAACCCACGTCCCACCAACTTACAATCTGTCCATGTGGTGGGAGCATATGTATGCTCTTGAACCAAAATGAGGTAAGAAAAAGGAAAAGAGTGGAGAAAGGAAGAAGGAAAATAAAAGGGAAAGGAAGAAAAATAAGGAGAAGAAGGAAAAAAGGCACACACAAACAGATAACACACAGTTAAAGATAGCAACAACAACAACAAAAACAAAACAACCAAACAAACAACAAATTGATGATGCACTCTTTCTCAATGAAAAAATAAATCTCCCTCTTGTGGCCATTTCTGGAACTTTACTTTCCTTTTTTTTTCTGTTTTGCTAGTGTGTCCCAGGTGCTGTGCTTTTGCAGTGATAGAGATTGGTTTCCAATCTCTAGTCCCTCCCCCCTGTTCTTAGCCCACAACTCAATAGGACTATGTTCCACATGGGTCAGACTCCCAAGGGACTGCTGGGAGGAGGCAGGCTACTACAAAACCCACCCCAACTTGGCCACTTCTTAGTCTCCCAATCAAAGTACACGTTGTGCTTCGACCATATGGTACACTCAGAGTATCCTCTACGGTCAAATGAAAGTGATCTCAAAGGGTTGTAGAGATCACTGTATGCAGGTTTTCCAGTAACAGAGGAGCTAGAGAAGGTTCCTGCTGAGCTTGGCACAGAGAAAAATGTCACCAAAATGGCATCCACCAGTGTCTTCTCCTCCAGCAGGGCTTAACTTCAGATCTCCTTCCCATATCTACTCAGTGTCCCTTCTGTCAGTGCCTGTACATTGCCACATGTGGTGTTGTGAGCCAGGTGACTGCTAGTATCTACTGATATCTGCTGCTATTTACTGAATGGTGACCTGGGAATGGCAGATCCTTCTGTGTTTGGCATGTGCTGAATTCAGAGCAGTGACAAATTGTGACTGCTTCTGCATGGGAGGCCTTGGGTACCTGATCCCGTGTCTCCCCTCAGTTGAACATTTGCTCACCCACTTGCACACATAGATGGATGCAGATTAGTCTTTAGGCACACTCACCCATGCAAAGACTCTCACACTTCAACTAGCTCTGTAACCATCACGTTTAGTTCAGCATTTTTTTAAAAACTTCTAAAGTGGTTTCAAAAAAACCCCACAACTAAACTAAAAGCCGAAAATATAATTACCACATAATCCAGCAATCTCATTTTTAAATATTTACCCCAAAGCTGGAAATCAGTTATGTCAAATACATATTTGCACTCTCATATTCATTACACCAATGTTTATAATAGCTAAGTTATTAAATTAACCTTAATTCATCAAATAATGAATTGATAACAAAAAGTGTGGTATATATACACACAGTGAGATACAAGTACATAACCTTAAAAAAAAAAAGAAATTTTGTCATTTGCAGTAACATGGATGGAACTAGAAAATATTATACCAAGATAATACACCTACACTGAAAGACAAATATAGCAAGCTTCACTTACATATAGCATCTAAAACATCAATCTCAAATAAGCATGAAGTCGAATGGCTCTTACCAGAGACTGGCAGAGGATGTGAGGGGTAATGGTAATATAACTGCCAAAGGATACAAAGCCTGGGTTAGGCAACAGGATTAACTTTATGAAATATATCCCACAGTTTTGTGACTGTAGTAAAAATAACAAACTATACATTTTAAAATTGCTAAGATAGTACATCTCAAACATTCTCACCACAAAATGTATTTGAGGTGATGAACATGCTAATAAATATATGTAATTATTTCACATTGGATTCATAAATAATAACATCACTTTGCATACCATAAATATATACAACTAAAATTGTATACTTAAAATTTTTTAAAATAATTAAATACAAACTAAAGTTTCTGCTTTCATGGAGAATATGATAAATAAATAAACACTTTTTGAACACTTCCTCAGCCTTTTAAAAATGTTCAGTAATTCAAGTATTTGGGTCTATGTGTGTCTTCCCTCATTTCTTCAAAACTGTATACTCATGTCTGACCTGACAGAAATGTACATTATCGTTACTATAATTAGAATGATGAAATTAAATTTTTAAATAACAATTATCTAGCCAAGTCAGTGTGGAAGACTGCCTTACATCAGTTGATCTGGTACTTAAAGAATTAAAATTTTTAAAAATAAGTTGTTTAAATAAATGAACATTTTATTTTTAAATTCTATAAAATAATTATTAAAATCTCTAGACAAAATTCTATGCAAAGATGACACAAATACATCTCTCTTTTGGCTTTTAGTTCATTTTAATTTCATTAATATACAATTTGAAACATCATGATACATCAGCAGACTGTTGGAATTTGGGGATTGAGAGATATCTTTAGTAGAACACAAGTCAGAACAGCATAGTAATCAACTCAGAAACCAGTTCACTTAGAAACACTGAGGCCATCCAGTCTAATAATTTATTTTATATTAAAGCATGCAGCACACTTGAATTACTACCAGGATAGATACTATGAATCATCAATTCAAAGCAAAGACTAAAGATTCAAAGCAAAAAATAAAAGTATTCAATTTTAAAATCTAAGTAACTCAGCAAGTGACAAAATAATTATACAGATAATTACAAATTTTACTGCATTCTTCTGACTTTATTGAAAAAATAAAAATAAATATATATATTCATAAAATGAGTTCTGTTTTTTTTCTTCAAACACATGTTACACTTGAAAGAAAATTTTATCCCTTAAAAACTAGAACTCTAACTCTGAATGCTAATTGACATTTGATAGATTTCATCCCTGAAACCCATTGTTCTCATATAACAATGTTTTAAGAATTAGAGTCTGTATATGCAAATCATTCTGAATATTATGTGATGTACAATTAGAGTTCATAGTTTTGAAGCCCAAGGAAAAAATAAATATTGTCAATAATAAGATAAATAAAAACAATAATTATTATTTCTAAAGTGAATGCCTAGCAAAAGATCATACAATTCCATTAATCCTATTATACAGTTTAGTGACTTCAGAAGTCATTAATATATAGTATTCTGTTCAGGAAATTTGAGTACTTTCTTGGGACATGATTATTCATCTGAGATCTAAAATTAGAGTAAAAGCACATTAAATAAAAGCAAGAAGTACATTTTAGGCAGATTTTGTACAATGTTCTTGTGGAAGAAAGGAGCATGTAGTGTCTTCAAGGTAGTAAGAACTGGAGATAAACTGTTGAAAGATAAATAAGTGATAAACTGGGAGAGATACTGTAACCTTAAACCAATGAGAACTTTTTGAATTATTTCAACTAGAGTTACAAAACTATCAAATTTGCCTTTCAAAATGATTTTACTAACTGTAGTGTTTAGAGTGGTTTGAAGTATGCAATATTTACTGCTAATGTGGAAATAACTAGTAATGGTATTCTAGTGATTTGAGACATAGTTAAGGACCACATTATGACCAAAATCAAATCCCTCAGGATCAATGAGGTTATTTTGCAGAATCAAACAATATAAGAATTTTTGTATCCTACCACACACTAGTTAGATTTTTATTTATATTACATACCTCTAGCAGGTCAGCTACATCTCTGTTCCTTTTTGTATTTATTTTAGGTCCCAGTTAATGGAATGGCCCTTATATGGAACACTGTTGGTAGATCTGGGAGAGATTAACAGAGGGCATGTTGGCTTTTAAAGTTATTATTGCAAAATATTGCATATAATTTCCTCTCACACTTTATTTAGCAGGTCACAGAGTCAACTCTGATATTAACGGGCTAGAAAAAATATTTTTAAGGGAGAGGCACCGCAAGAAAGAAAATTTCAATACACTAACAGAACTTAGTTTTTAATCATCTAATCTGTGGGGAAGCAGTGAACCATCTCAAACAAAATTTAAAAGTTATATATATGTATATGCATATGCATGTATATGTGCATTACAAACTAAGAAAAGACTGTAAGATATTTAGTAGCTATTACTCAACAAACCATGTATTTTTTTTCTGAGCTGTATACAAATGACATAATCATAAAATATTCTGACATTATTCTCTATAGTAAAGAGCTTCAGAGTTTTGAAAACACTTTAATATACACAGTTAATATTACAGTTAACTAGAAAACCATAAATATATTTTTAGGGAAATACAACTTTGACATCAGAAACAATATGTTTATGGAAATGTCAACAAAAAGGACCAGAGAAAAGTGCAGGACAATTTATCAACAATCAGAGAAGAAAAAAGGAGAGAAAAAAAATAAGACAAGAAAAAGCATGACATACTTGGGTATAAATGTAAAAATAACTGTAAGACTAAAGTGATTAAAGCTAAAGATATATAAATTAATGTGAAGAAAATATGAAAAATCATAAAGACTAATTTCCTTAAAAAACTTAATAGTAGTAGACATATGAGAAAACTTACTATATCAATATACACACTTAATTAAACATGTGCTCCAACAGATTTTGGTAAAGAATTTTATGTATTTTTCATAAAGTTCATCAGAAAAAATAATTTCACAGAATATCAAAAAATTGTGAGAAAAATTATAGTTTGGGATATAAATTCTTTTCTGTGTAAAATTGTACAATAGAAATTCAGTACCAGAAGCAGAATGATACGAATATCAAAACACATTTAGACATGTGGAACAGAAAATCTTCTATTTATGAAATTTGTTATAATTAAAAGGTGACAATTTCAATAAACTAGCTACTTTATAGAAAAGAAGCAAATCAAAAAGTTGCTTAAATTATTATAAATAATAAAAGTCTAAAATTTATATATAATAATTTATTTTTCATAAGCTTGGATAAGTTTTTTTAAGTACATCAGAAAACATAAAATCCTGAAATCATTATTCCACCTGCTCTCACGGTATTTTAAAATTTTGATGTCATCATTTATATCCTCTTACATAGCATATCTTTTAAAAATTATTGTAGCTATTATTATTATTATTATTATTATTATTATTTTTTGAGTTGGAGTCTCACTCTGTCGCCCAGACTGGAGTGCCGCAGCCGCTCCCGGTCACCACAGCCTCAACCTGCTGGGCTCCGGTTATCCTTTCGCCTCAACCTTCCCAGTAGCTGGAATTACAGGCATGCGCTACCACGCCCGGCTGATTTTTTGATTTATTGTAGAGATGAGGTCTCGCCTGCCCAGGCGGGTCTCGACCCGCGGGCTCAGGCAATCCACTCACCACAGTCTCCCAAAGGCGCGGAATTACAGGCTGAGCCACAGAGTCCGGCTTGTATTTTTTATTCATTGTGGATACGACTGGCCACACCTAAGCGTTCATACACAAGGTAAGTCATGATGCACCCCTTAATAGTTTATGATAGTGAAGTGACTCATTGTAGGGGCTGGCAACATCAAAGGACCAAACTTGGAGTAGAGGTTTGGACTTCGGGCTTCCTGAGACCTCCATGTTGGGACATGAAACTGAATATGAAGTTCAATCTTGTAAGCCAGGGGTCCCCAACTCGCAGGCCACAAACCAGTATGAGTCTGTGGCCTGTAGGCAACCAGTCCACACAGCAGAATTGAGCGGTGGGAAAGCAGGTGAAGTTTCATCTGTATTTACAGGCACTCTCCATCACTCACATTAATGTCTGAGCTCCACCTCCTGGACAGAGCAACAGTGGCATTAGATTCTCATGGGAGCACAAACCCTACTGTGACCTGTGCATGCAAGGGATCTAGGTTGTGTGCTCCTTTTAAGAATCTAATGCCTGTTAACTTGAGGTGAAGCTGAAGCAGTGATGCTAGTGATGGGAAGCAGCTGCAAATACAGATTAACATTAGCAGTGAGGTTGAACTGTACCGAGACCCTAATAAACCAATTGCTTGCACACTCAAATCAAATGCTATCAGTGAGTGGCAAGTGAGTTGGTGTACTTTAGTTGTACAGCTGCAACTGGCAGACTTTAAGTCAGAATCTGACACTTACTTTAGTTCACACATGGCCTGCTTAATTATTTTATGTACCACTTTTGCTTGCGTCTCCTTTTTTATGGTGAGTTATATAATTATTCCATTATATATTTTAATGTAATCATCATAGAAGTAAAGTACACAATAAATGTTATGTGCTTGAATCATCCCAGAAACATCTCCCTCCCTGGGTTCATGGAAAAATTGTCTTCCACAAAACTACTCCCTGATGCCAAAAATTTGGGGACCACTGATGTAAGCAATGAATAAATCATGGCTACTTATTGAAACTTCAATAAAAACTCTCAAGTTGAAGCTCCAGTGAGCTTCTGGGCTTGGCCATCCTTTATTCATATTGTCACATGGATTTGTAAAAGAGTAAACATCCCTGAGGGTGATGGAAACATCACAATTAGAAACATCCCAGACTTCACCTTATGCATCTCTCTTTTTTGTTTTTAATTGGTTTTAATTTTGTATCTTTTAACTATAATAAAATAGTAATCATTACACATAACACTTTCCTGGGATCTGAGAATTTTCTAGTGAATTATTGAGCCTGAGGGTAGTCATAGAGACTCCAGAATTTGTTGAAAATCTAACACGAGGGTTACTCTGGGGTTCCCTGAAATTGAGGGTGGTTTCTAAAATGAGGCAGACTTTGAGGATTATTCTCTCAGACTTCTCACTTTAACTCTTTTGCAATTATTGAAAATAGTTATGAGTCATGGTATTAGGTAAACTAAAATTTAAACTCGGAGAAATTAGCGGCCTAGTTACCAAAACTGGGTTGCAAGGAAGGGCTTGGTCACAAAACGCAGGTACAGTGGCTAGAATTGGGTCACATAGTTCGAATTTTGCTAATAATCTTAGAACCTGAGGCTTCTCATCGCTGTTGTTATTCCAGTTGTTTAACCTCTGGCTTTACCCCTCCACATAAACAAGCTATTTCATGATCAGTTTTTGCAGCACATAACAAAGTATGCTATTAACAAAGAAGAGTCTCAGGGTAATCATGGTATAATATTATTTAACAGGAATATAATTTTTAATATTCTTGAAAACTAGGTAGTCAACTTGTAGAATGATATACTGAATAGTCTGAAGAATAAATTTTATTTCTATGTTGT
The DNA here is from genome assembly GCF_000164805.1 of Carlito syrichta. NCBI lineage: Eukaryota > Metazoa > Chordata > Mammalia > Primates > Tarsiidae > Carlito > Carlito syrichta. The sequence continues at coordinate 293,207 of NW_007253598.1, read as the reverse complement.
CTTTTAAGTCAGTGCTAAGAAACTACTGTCACAAACTAGTTTAGTGGAATCAATATAAAATATAAATCAAGTATTCCCTCAACTGATGGAAAATCTCATCTTAAGTCAGACCTTTTAAATTTGTGCATTCAAGTTTATGTAATTTAATTAATTAATATGCATTAAGTTATGCAGTTAAAATATATGCATATATTTTAATTACATACATTTGAGATCACACTTTTACAAATAAAAACATTTAATATGATGAAAGTATTTCACAACCTGATAATTTTATAAGAAAATAAAACAGAATTCTTCTATTCTCAAATGTAATCTTGAATACACATGTGTATACACATACACATAGAGTCAGAGTCATAGGTTAAATTAAGTTTAAATATATCTTAGAGGAAATGTTTACAGTATTTTTATTTTCTATGAATTTCTCAATGTAAGGACAAATATTGCTATGTTCTCTTCAAATCCTAGTAAAATACAATTCCTAGTGAGAACTATTCACAAGTCTGTAAGTGTAAGGTAAACAATACTTAAATTAATATCAAATTTGGAACATCTAAGTCACTTTTACCAGAATTGTTATTTAAATAAAATATATAAAAACATGTTGGCAAAATACTGTCAAGGAAACTGAAAAACAAATTGGGACACCAGGTGAACTATAAAGTATACTTTAAGAACATATTCTGCAAAGCCAAAATTTAAAAAAACACACACTATTTATTAGTACCCGTGAAGTGAAAACAACTAAATGTACCTTGATAAATGTCAGGTTTTAGCAGCTTATTGTCCAGAGATATTTAGTTTCCTCAAGTAAAGGCACGATAGCAAAAAACTGACCGTGTTCATGAAAATGTTAGATTTAATTGATGGATACCAGCTGTGTGAAAGGTATTGGAGTTTAAGCAATCGTAAATTCAATTTCATCAGAATAGGCAATATTATCCTGGAATGTGAAACATAATTAGCTATGCTATGACTCTAACTCCTGATCTAGAATCCATGTATTTTTCATTGTCCTTTATCAAATTATTTTAAACAGCTTGGGAATTGCTCTGTGTTCCTATCTATATGAAAAATATGCTAAGCATGTAAAAAAAAATTTTACTCTCTAGAATATAAATTTACTCTCACAGTATTAAATGATTGGTTTCATTATTTAATACTGTTTACACAGATTAAAAAACTATAGAGAAAACTTTTTAAACTGCATTTTTAGGATAAATTTATATTAATCAGCTTCAGTATTTAAGCAGTAAAAGAACTAATGAAGCGCTGGTGACTGAACACCTATTGTTATGTTCCTTATTATTTTTCTTTTTAAGCTTTAATTAATTGTAATTATAGTCACTGGCATTTTTTCTTAAACACGTTCTATTATAGCAAAGAGTAATGACAAGTAGCTGCATCTCACTTCATGATCACCATATTTACTGCAGATATGTAAATGAGAAGCTACAAAGATAGAGAAGAGCCTGGAGATATTAACATCTGTGTGAATGAAGCAGCTATTTCACAACTCACTGGACCTTAAACACAGCAGACACTGAAATCTGTTCAGTACATGAGGTGGATTTTTTAAAATGTTCAATTACTGCTTGTCTCCCAACTGTGTTTGAGCATGACTTCTGTGATATTAGGGAAACTGTTTTGACATCCCTGACATATAAAAATCATGTCCTTAATTAATAGCTACTACCAGACTAAATAGTCATTTTAAATTCATAAGTACAAATGTGAATTGCACCATGCTCAAAACCTCTCCCTGGGCATGAAGAAGTTAGAACGTATTTACTAAGAAGAAGCGAAAGATGAGAAAAATGAACTCTGGCAACCTTGCTTGTTGTTATTTTTATGTGTTACACTGAACATGGATATTTTATGTATAATTACATGTAAATACATTTCAACATAAAATAATTAAATTACTTATTTTTTTAGTGAGTTGCTTGAAAAATTAAAAACATTATTGAGTAGAAAGAGTCGAAATATAAGAAGGAAATAAACTCTTTCAAATAATATATTTATATTTCTTCAAAATAAAAATATTCAAGCCTTAACTTAATATTTATTTTAAAATAAAGACAATCTTCAGAAACCATAATTATTTTTGAAACAATATATAAAGTTGCTACATTATAAATACTTTAAGACAACGGCATATAAATGAAAGAGATTTAATGTAACTCATATTATGAGAAAACAAATGTAATATTTTGTAATTTAAAAATTAAATTAATGTGCCCTACAAATTACAAAAAAAAAAATTCACATAACTTCAGGATTCCAGTCTATTATTGATTTAAAAGTGTGCAGTTACTTGTTTTCCAATATAATTTACAGAGCAGCGCTCAACATCTTTTTTCTTATCAAAATGGTTGTTGTAGCTGAATATTTACAGAAGTGCAACCAACACCATTTAAAATGCCAATTTTAAGATTTTCCGAGTATTTAATGGTAGTAAATTTGCATTTTTTATGGTTGATGCCTTGACAATTATAGTAGACTATTTTATTACCTAGTATCACTTTCAAAATCCAGATAAAATATATTTTGTAAGTTTATACAAATAATTGTAAACATATTCTTTATAGTAGGCTGTAAGATATATTAGGATAAATATTTTAAAGAGTTACTCAGACTACTTATACTTTGCATTTACTTTATAATGAAGAGAATGTTTAAGCACATTAAGAATGATAGATTTGCCAGTGACTCAGCTTGTAATCCCAGCACGTTGGGAGCCGAGGTGAGGGGATTGCCTGAGCCCACAGGTTTGAGACCAGCCCAAACAAATTGGTGAGACCTCGTCTCTATAATAAATCAAAAAATTAGCTGGGCGTTGTAGCACGCAGTTCCACCTACATGGAAGGCTGAGGCGAAGCAGGTTGACTCTGGGGTGCCCTTGAGTATACCTGCACTCCAGCCTGGGTTACAGAGTAAGACTCTGCCTAAAAAACAAACAATCAAAAAAGAATGATAGATTGTGTCATTTCAACTTTCAAGCTTCTAAACTTATAAGACCATGTGAATTACTAAGGATTTTGTATGACACATTTTCAGAAACTATAACTTTCTCAGAATTATGTTGCAAGTTTTGTTTATTACTTTAAAAGCATTTCTATAATGTCATTTCTTGGCCTTTGACAGTCATATTTTTATTTCTTCCACGTGAAAGGGTTGTGAATTGGCATGTAAAATAAGCTGAAGTTAATTAGTGAGCTAAACTTTAGGGAAGCTTGTGTAAGTGACCCAGAATTTAAAAGGCATTATGCTAATCACAATTTTTGAAGCTTAAACATCTTTGTTTTTTCCTAAGATGTAGAAAATTTGTAGTGAAATAGTATAGCAGAGTCTAAAACATTTTAATAAGTCAAACATAATCATTTATTTGAAGCAATATGCTGCTGATTGTCAAAGGTCAATGCTGTCAAATCTCTCAGGAAAAGTGTTTCTTTCAAAAAATAATTCCGTATTTTTTAAGTTATTTTATCATTTTAGGATTCATTTCAGCAAAAGTAGTTGTAACATTTTACTGCCATTGCTTTATACTATAAAAATAAAGACAATTCCCAAATGACAAAAATATAAATGAACAAACGCTTGCAATAGATTAAGTAAACCAGAAACTTTTATCACATGTGTAGTATTTCTAAACAAGATGTTGCTCTTTATTATTATTATTTTGCCTGACAACACAGTTTTTATGCATTTATTTAGCAAACTCTTTTTAGGCACCTCACATATATAGCAGATTTTCTTTTAAGATTGGGAGATTGGGGGAAAATTTTTGAAAATCTTTGCCTTCATGGGTCTTGCTTGCAATGAAATATGACAGAAAAAAGTGTAAAAACCAATACATAAATACAAATAAAACATCGGTAAAGAGGATAATTTTCTGAGCAAGTTAATTTAGAATGAAATGGTCAAAAGAGGGCTTACTGAGAACACATTTAATAAAGTACTTAATGTAGAGGTGGGAGTGAGCCATGAGAATAATAATAAGTAGACAGAATTGCAAGTACAAAAACTGAGATGAAAAGGTTCCTCCTTTGTGTCTATCAGGGCTTTTCATTCTGATTATTTTCTTGATGTGAACAAGTATCTCATGTTATAATTAAATATTTATTTAAATAATCACTTAAACAGCAAGAGCCTCAGAGCAATTATTTCATCATATATAAAATAATTACATGCATCTTACATAGATTTATTTATTTTCTATGTCTTTGTTTTGAGTGCTAAGTTTATAATATGTTAACCAACTCATCAGGTCTCAGAACAGTAGCCTTATAGATCCTTTGAAAGTATAATAACCTTATTTTAATACTGCTTTATCTTTAGCATTTATATCTACTTTCTATTATCTGTTCCTCTACACCCAGCATCCGCCCTGAAGCATTTAAACGTGACCATAGATCAATATTTATTTTAAAATGCATATACACATTTACTGCTTTATACATATATGTGTTAATTATTTGAATGCAGTCATGAAACTTTCACTCAAAGTGAGAAAAACTAACCTATGCATTTATTTCTGCAGGGACCCTCATCTTTATCCTAAAGTTTTGTTTTTATTTTTTATTCTTCTAGTCATAATAAGAAAAGCTTATAAATTTTGGTCATAATAATAATGTAAATTATTTTAAGAAGAGGTAATTGTGTGCCTCAGCCCTTTCATCCTTCCCTTACTATTTTATTTTTAATTTACTTTCTTTTTACCCTTCACACATTTTAAATCTCACATTTCTGCAGATTTTAACTCTAATCCTCTTTTCACAGTTAGAATCATCTTTTGTTATAAATCACATTATGTCCTGTACCTGCTTAAGCTCCTTCAATGGTTTCTCAATATTCTTACAATAAAATTCAGACTTGTCATGGCGTATAAGACTATAAATTATGTAACCCCTAGATATATACAAGCTCATTCTATTTCAGTTTTCTTTCAACAGACAAAACATTAGTTACACTAGCATTTCTTTTCTTAAGTAAATATAGAAATAAAAACAGTTTGTGAATGCACATCTCCTGTGTGTCTTGAGTATATTTTCTAACTCTGAGAAGTCTTACAAATAATAATAATAATAATAGCATTCTGAGCACAGAATGTTGTCAGGTGCCTCAAATCCCAGTTACTTTCAAGGCAGAGGCAACTGGATTTCTTGAGCCCAGGAGTTCAAGATCAGCCTGTGAACCTTGCTTCAATTGGAAGAGAAAAAGAAAAAAAGGCATCGTGGCAATAAAGAGAATCTCTGACATGTAGATGCTGGCTTCTGAATACTATTCTTCAATATAACAAAATAAGCCTGTTAGGCAAATTTTTGACTCTAGGACTGTGACCAGGTAAGCAGGTGAGCGTGGAATGTCATGTGGTGCCAGAAAGAGAAAATAAGAAATTGCTCACACACGCGTGCACGTGTGGGCGCACGCGCGCGCGCACACACACGTACATAAAAGGATCACAGGAGTCATTATCACTATGAGGGAGTACCCAATGGTCAAGTAAAAATTATTTGGAGAATTAAAATAAAAAGTTCTGCTAGTGGGTTATAACACATAGGATAAAATTAATACCCATGACTCCATAAATAAGTCGATCAAGTGAATTAATGATGAAGAAAGGAGAGTTTTTCCTTAGAATAGAATTCAAAATAAAAAGTATAGAAAAAAAATGATGGACATAGAAGTCACTTTTAGGCAAATACTACAGTAAAAATTACAGCAGGCAAGAATAATTGGGGAAGTTAAGTTGGGTGGGCAAAAGTATGATAATAAAGAGAATTTTTTATGATCACAAAGTATCTTCCCACAAGACAGTGACTAATTAGAAATGGAAAAAATAGAAATTTTCAGTGTAGAAATCTGACAGGTATAACCTCAACAAATGCTCTAAGTTAATATGATTAGTAAGGAGACCATAAATATAATTGCTAGCATAATACCTTGGGAAGAATAAAACCTCACTTCTCATATTTTCCTGCCCAAACTGCACAGACTCAATCTAATCTGAGAAAACAGCACACATATGCATATGAAGGGACATTCTGTAACATAATTAGCCACTACTTTTCACCTATGTTAAGGTCATAAAAACAAGTAAAATTGAAGAATTGTGTCAAATTGAAGAAGACTAAAGTGGCGTGGCAACTATCTGTAATGTAGAATCCTGGACTACATCCTAGACTAGAAAAAAGAACAGCATTGGGGCAACTGTTAAAATTTAAATAGAGTGTGCAAATTAGTTAATAATATTTTATTAATGTTAGTTTCCTGGTTTTGATAAATACAATATGATTACAATACTATCAATAGAGGAAACTACATGAAAGATATATATGTTATTGAAATATCATTTTTGTAACTTTATTTTTTTCAAAATGTCATGTTACTTTTCTGCTGAAAAATCATTCAATAACTCCCCACTTTACTCATAGCAAATTCCAAAATTCTTAACATGGCCTACAAGATCCGGATTCAGATGTAGCACTTTCTAGTATCAGTCTCTTTACATTCACATTTCATTGACAGTTACATTGTCCTTTTTGTTTGTCCTATAAAATTTTAAGCTTGCCAAAAAGCTTTTGAATATGCTGTTTTCTCAGCCTGGAAGTCATTTGCCCCAAGTATCCAAATGGCTCACTCTCTCCTTGCCTTGCTTCAAGCTTCTATACCCTCTCATATAAGATGACAATCCTTGTCCCCTCTTTTTCACTTACCTTCCATTTTATATATTTTGCTTTGCTTCACAGTATGTACTGTGCCTTGATATATGTGTCATTATTTTAAAAAACATTTTTTAAGTCTTTCCTCATGTGTCAAAAACAACTAATTTATGAGACTCAAACTTTTAAAAACATTTTTATCTATTATCTATCTGTCTACCTATCATCTATCTATCACTTATCTATCTATCACCTATCAACTATCTATGAAATTTTAGATTCAGGGAGTACATATGCATATTTGTTACATTGACATATTGTGTAGTGGTAGGGATTGTATCTTAAGCGACCCATTCCCAGATAGTTAACATTGTGCTCATAAGTAATTTCTGAACCCTAGACCCCCTGCCCTCTTATTGGTGTCCCCAGTGTCTATTATTTCCATCTTTGTGATCATGTAGCTTCCACATAGGAGTGAGAATATGCTGAGTTTTGTTTTCGCTTTCTGGCAATTTACTTAGACTGATGGTCTCCACCTTCATCCATGTCGCTGCAAAGGATATGGTTTTATTTTTTAAATGGCTACATAGTATTCCATGATGTATATATTCCACATTTTCCTTACCACTGATTGGTTGTTGGGCATTCAGGTGGACTCCACATCTTTGCAATTGTAAACTGTGCTGTGATGAACATACACGTGTTGGGTTTTTTTTTATTATTATTATATATATAGCAACCTCTGTGCCTTAGGATAGATACTTATTGATAGTAGTGGGAGTGTTGGATCAAATAGTAGATCTACTTTTATTTCTTTGAGTAATTTCCATACTGATTTCCACAGAGGTTGTACCAATCATGTGTAAGTGTTCCCTTTTCTCCACATATGTGCCAGCATTTATTGTTTTTAATTTTTTAATAATGGCCATTCTGACTGATGTAAGTTGGTATTTCATATAGTTTTAACTTGCAATTCTCTGAAAATGAGTGATAGGGAGTATTTTTTCATATGTTTGTTGGCCATTTGTATATCTTCTTTTGAGAGATGTCTGCTCATTTTGTTTGTCGACTTTTTAATGGGGCTATTTGCTTTGTTTTTCTTGCTGATGTGTTGCAATTTTTTGTGGATTCTGAATATAAATCATTTGTCAAATGTATTTGTGAATATCTCCTCCCATTATGTAGGCTGTCTGTTTACTCTGTTGATTATTTCTTTTTAGTTTAATTGTCATTTATTTATGTTTGTTTTAGTTGCATTTACTTTTGGGATTTTAGCCATGATTTTTTTTTTTTTTTTTTTGTCTAGGCTGATGTCTGAAAGAGTTTTTCCTAGATTTTCTTCTAGGATTTGTATGGTTTCAAGTATGACATGTAAGTTTTTAATCCATCCTGAGTTAATTTTTGTATATGCCAAGAGATAGGGTTCAAGTTTCATTTTTCTACATGTAGTTATCTAATTTTTCAGTGCAATTTGTTGAGTAGGGTGTCTTTTCCCCAGTGTAAGTTTTGTTTGCTTTATCAAAAATCAGTTGGTTGTAGAAATTTTGGTTTATTTCTGAATTCTCTATTCTGTTCTAATGGTCCATGTGTCTGCTCTTGTACCAGTACTATGCTGTTTTGGTTACTACAGCCTGGTAGCATAATTTGAAGTCAGGTAATGTGATGCCTTTAGCTTTGTTCTGTTTGCTAAGGATTGCTTTGTTTATTCTGGCTCTTTTTTGATTACATATGAATTTTAGGATTTTTTTTAATTCTGTGAAAAATGATATTGGTAGTTTGATAGGAATTGCATTGAATCTGTAGATTGCTTTGGGTAATATGGTTATTTTAATGATGTTATTCTTTCATTCCATGAGTATGGAATGTTTCTATCTTTGTTTTTGTCCTCTGCAATTTCTTTCATCAGAGTTTTGAAGTTATCCTTGTGGTGATGTTTTGCCTCTTGGTTAAATATATTTTTAACTATTTTAGATTTTTGGCTTCTTTTTTAAATAGAATAGAGTTCATGTTTTGATTCTCAACTCAGTCACTATTGATGTATAGCAGTGTTACTGATTTGTGTGTGTTGATTTTGTATCCTGAAAATTTACTAAATTCATTTATAAAATCTAGGAGTCTTTTGGAGGTGTCTTGAATGTTCTCTAGGTATAAGATCATATCATCAGTATACAGATAGTTTGATTTCTTATTTTCCAATTTGGATTCACTTTATTTCTTTTTCTTGCCTGATTGCTATGGCTCAGACTCAAACTGTAATATCTCTGATGGAAGAAGATAAAAGCCTATAATTATATTTTCAAATCTTTTTTTTTCTAGCAAGGTATTATTATTAGCAGCAAATTAAATTTAAGCACAACTGTTATGTGTCTCTTCTAAGTTAGCAAACATTAGTATTCACCAAGAGGCATTTTTCTTACTTTTTGCTTAACAAAGAGAACTCTGAGGACCTTTTCTGATTCACAATAGAAGTTAATTGATTTTCAAAAACAGCCAAGCAGAAGGCCACTTGACCACAAACATTCTTGGTATATGGTAGACATAAGAACAGAACAAACACTTTTTGAAATGTTAAATTATTAGTGGCTCAGGATTTATGACATTATGTCAAGAATTATCTTAAATAATAATATAATGTGTTTTTAACATAAAGATAGCTACATTATTGGCTTAATAGCAGGATGGAAAATAAAATGAAATTATTTCTGCACAGCACATGAGTCTAAACTTATGCTCTCTGAAAATACATACCTAAGGAAATACATTGAAAAGTGGAATTCTAATTTTTCTCTTGTTTATCCTAGTCAAAAATAAACCTTTGGCTTTTGAGCATTAAGACAACTTCTAGGAATTGAATTTGCAAAGGATAGAAGCTGGCTACAGAAGTTTACATCACCTTATGAAGACATGCTTCTCTACGTCAACTTAAGATGTTGCCAAGGAGGACAATACACAAGGAAAAATTGCCTGTCTCCATAGCACAACGAGGACTCACAGGCAACAAGGATGAGAGAGATTCTATTATCAGTAAAAAATGATACCTAACCTAAAAAAGAAAGCTGTCATGCTTACATTGCCATGCAACTCAGACTGCATCATTTTTATGAATTAGTAAATGTTGTGGGGCACCAATTGTTTGTTTGTTGTTGATGCTTTATAAAAAAATTTTAATTATGGTTACTTTGTCCCAGCTCCACTCCTCTATATTCAGAATTCTAGAACTACATCTATATCTTCCGAGGTAATTTTTAATGACCTGACTTTAAATTGGAATGCAGTTATTAGGTTGCCATTTCTGGGAAAAGGACACGATGTTCTGTGTATGAGAAGAAAAGTGAAAGAGGTATTTGTTCCTTGCAATGGGGGACAATGGCAACGACAGTTAGCTGACCATGTAAGTTTTTTTCTTTCTCCACAGAGTATAATTTTGCTTGAAATCTGTTGCGTAGTCAGAAGTGACATTTTTCTGTGTAACTCCATCATCCTAAGTGTTGCCCTGGGACTTGTTCTCATTGATTAATTTAAGCAAAAGTGATTTGTCCCTTTCCGGCTGAAGCAGTTAAGAGACTGCTTTGGTTTCTTTATGTTCACTTTCTCTATCTGCCAACTAAGTGTATGATCATTGCATGATGACATAAACAAAATTTAAACTTTTCTTTGCTTAATCCATTGATAATTTTAAATGTATTTACTAAAGATGCTAGCATTATTTAAACTTTACATTTGATTAGAATGTTAACTTTATGAAAACTGTTTTACTATTTTTCCTTGCTTTAACCAAGGCATGTACAGTAGTGACTTGTTCTAAATGAATAAATGTGAAAGCAATGTAAAAAAAGAAAGAAAGCTGGACTTGGGGGGGTCAGCCTGTAATCCTGCGCCTTTGGCAGGTGAATGGATTGCCTGAGACCGCAGGAGGCTGAGGTGAATGGATTGCCTGAGACCGCAGGATCGAGACCCTCCTGGGCAGGTGAGATCTCATCTCTACAATAAATCAAAAAAATTAGCTGGGCGTGGTAACGTGCACCTGTAGTTCCAGCTACTTGGAAGGCTGAGGAGGAAGAATCGCCAGAGCCCAGCAGGTCGAGACTGTGGTGGCTGGGAGCAGCCACTGCACTCTAATCTGGGCGACAGTGAGACTCTAACTCAAAAAAAAAAAAGAAAGGAAAAAAGAAGAAGATTAAATATATGTATTACTATTTTTTATTTATTCATGTGAAAATGTTAAAAATAACAGTAAAAATATACCATCTGATATCAACATAACTTTGAGAAGCTTAGGTTATTATACTAATCTATTATTACAATATATAAATTCTAATATAAATTGTAAAACTTCACACATTTAATTGTGTGTGTACGTGCACATGCATAGTTTATTTTGTTATTGTTTTTGTTTTGGCTTTAATATGCCAAAAGTAGATTTTTATAAAGAAACTTCATTGAGACGTATATATGAGGAACTGACAATTAAGTTCACAAACTCATCCTAGAAAAAGTGCTACATATCTCTTTGTTGAATATCACTATGTTCAACTTCAAATTACTCCCCTCGGGAAGGTATCCATTGACACCAACACCTCGGCCACTCATCAAAGAAATTTTTGAACTTTTTTTCTGGAATGGCCATCAGAACAGTCATCATATTACCACTGATGTCCTGAATGTCATCAAGATGTATTTATTTCAATATTTTCTTTATTATTGAGTAAAAAAAAAAATGTCATTGGGGGCCAGGTCAGGTGAAGAGGGAAAGTGTCCCAATACAATTATTTGTTTACTGGCTAAAAACTCCCTCACAGACAATGTTGTGTGAACTGATATATTGTGGTGATGCAGGAGCTCCTTCAGGACCATTTTTTTTGCACACATCTTTCTCATGCGAAGATTTTCACTTAAGATTTTCCTGTTTCTGTCTTGATGTTTATTTGGTCTATTATGCTTCTCACAGTTAGTCTAACAATTTTGACACATTTTGTCAGTCCTGCTCATTACTGGTTATCATGACTTCTCTTCATTAGTGACACCTTTCCTTTCCTCAGAAAAACATTTAATCCATGTGTACACTGACATTTTTTCATGGCATTATTCTCATAAACTTGTACTATCATGTTCCTGATTTCACTTCCCCTCTTGAGAGTTTAACCAGAAATTTGATGTTTGTTCATTGCTCTAATTCAAACTCTCACATTTTTGAAACAGCACACAAAAACATGCAACAACAACAATGAACACCACTCAGCATGACACCTTCACAGGTTGACATAAACACAGCTGTGAGACACTAATATACCTAGATTATGAAACCATACCAAGTTGTTTGCCAATGTAAGTGCATGGTGGCAAGTTTGTGAACCTAATTGTTAGACCTGGTAAGTGTGTTCTTTGCTATTTGGAAAAAGATCTTTCTCAAGCAAAAACATCACACTCAGGACATTTTAATAAATTTACAATTGAGTTGGAATTTTTTTATATTTTAACAAGTGTAAAAATCCCAGCATATTGCTTGGCACATAGTAGGCATTTCTTAAAATGTGTACATTTTTTTCTACTCCTACAGCATTGACTAGTGAGAAAGTAATGACTCTAATTTTTTTTTTATTTTATAAAAATAAGAAAAGTATTATATTTATTACTTATTAAGTCCCATGGATATATCTCATTCATTTATTTGTTTATGAAACAGGCACACCAAGTTTGAATGTCTTCCACAAAGTCATATAATTAGTCTGTGTCACAGAGACCTTAAAACATAAATTAGTTTTTCTCATTATGTTACTTAGAGTAAATAGTCATTATGCTCTCATAAGAGAATATCTGATAATGCTGTTTATCTCCTAACTCTAACACAAAAAATAGTGAAAAAATATTCCATAGTTTCTTTAAATGGTGGAAGAAAATCAGTTAAATCTTGTTATAGTGTAAATGAAATGCAACTAAATAATTGAGGTATTTAAAAAAAATTCAAAGTACTTGTAGCAAATATTATACTTTTCCAATATGATTAAAAAATAATAATCCATTTTCATCAGAACCTAGAAAAAGAATGTACATACTTTCTACAACATAAATTATAGAGTGTTACTATCAACAAGAAACAACATTTAAGCCATTAAGATTATTGTGTAAAACTGGAAATCACTTTAATAACAAGGAAAAAATAAATTATATTTCTAAACAGCAGAAGTATACCATTGCAGGACAGTTTTCCAAGTGGCTTTCGTTGGATCCAGTATCAACCAGCCTTTCTTTGCTGGCAATTCTCAAGAATAACTGTAGGGTGCCCTGAAAATGTAATATCCTGAGAAAGGGAGGAAATGCCTAAAATAGCCTGAGATGGACTTCTTTTCTCTCCTAGGAAATATAATATCTTGAATTAGAAGGAAACTGCTCAGAATAGTCTAGTCTTTATTTATCTTTTTCATGGAAGCAGGTTGTTCTTCAATAATTTTTTCAACATTTCATGGGGCTTCTTATTTGTATAATCCATGGTGGGCTGCCAGTAAGGGTCCCTTGCCTGTAGTGCAAAGTGGGGTATGTGGAGTCAAAACTTCATTCATCCTGGGACTTTTCTTGAGTCTTGGGAACAGGCTCACACTGGAGCCTAGGTTCTTTTGTCCCTTACTTTCTATCTACAAGTAATAAATTCACTTCATGTATTTTGTGCTTCATGTATTTTGTGTAAGAGTATGCTCTAACTCAGCAAAATTACACAAGTGGTAACCAATACATGATGAACCTGCTTCAAAACTGTGAACATTTTTTCATAAAAATTAAAAAGATCCTTTGGAGTATTTGAAATTAGTTGAATGTAAAATGACATTGTTTTGTTTTTTATTTTATAAAACCAAAGATATAATGCAGCTGGATGAAATATATTTAGTGGTTAAAGTAAATTTTGGATGTAATTATCAATATTTTTTTTCCTAAAGAAAAATCAATGATTTTTCTCCAAGGAACATTAATCACACAATAATAATAATAATAATAATAAACTATATTACAGACTTTTACAAGAACAATAATCTTGATGCACAAATGCATTATAGCAAAAGAAATGCTTTTGAAAACTAAGCATAGATAGACCATAGATAGATCATATTTCAAAATAGTAAGAGCCATCTATGAGAAACCCATAGGCGGCATACTGCTAAACATAAATTGGAACCATTTCCCCTAAAAACCAGAATAAGACAAGGATGCCCACTCTCACCTCTCCTTTTCAACATAGTTTTGGAAGTCCTAGCTTGAGTAATCAGACAAGAGAAGGAGATTGGGGTACCCAAATGGGAAAAGAGGAAGTCAAATCCCTCTTTGCAGATGGCATGATTCTATACCTTGAAAATCCAAGAGAATCTGTCAAAAACATCCTTGAACTGAGAAAGGACTTTGGCAAATTCTCAGGGTAAAAAAAATCAATGTGCAAAAGACAGTCGCATTTCTATACAGCAACAACAAACAAATAGAAGCCCAAATAAAAAGCACAATCCCATTCACAAAAGTCAGGAAAAAAAATCAAATACCTTGGCATTTTTGTTTCCAGAGACGTGAAAGACCTTTACAATGAAAACTACAAAACACTGCTGAAAGCAATTAAAACTGACACTAGCAGCTGGGCTCAGTGGCTCAGCCTGTAATCCCGCACCTTTGGGAGGCTGAGGTGAGTGGATTGCCTGAGCCCGCGGGTTCGAGACCCGCCTGGGCAGCGAGACCTCACCTCTACAATAAATCAAAAAATCAGCCGGGCATGGTAGCACATGCCTGTAATTCCGGCTACTCGGAAGGCTGAGGTGGAAGGTTCACCGGGGCCCAGCAGGCAAGGCTGCAGTGGCTGGGAGTGGCCACTGCACTCCAGTCTGGGTGACTGAGTGAGACTCCAACTCAAAAACAAACAAAACAAAACAAAAAAAACCTAACACTAGCAAATGGAAAAATATTCCATGCTCATGGATTGGAAGAATCAACATTGTTAAGATGTCCATCCAACCCAAGGCAATCTATAGATTTAATGCAATATTCATTAAATTAACAGCAGCATTCTTCTCAGAACTGCAAATGACAATACAGGAATTCATATGGAAACATAAACCGATCACAAATTGCCGTAACAATCCTCAGAAAAAAAAGAGAAAAAAAGCAGATGGTATCACATTCCCAGACTTTAAACTCTATTATAAAGCTACAAGAATCAAAACAACCTAGTATTTGTACAAGAACAGGCATATAGAGCAATGGAACAGAATAGAGATTCTGGAAGTAAAACCTCAATTTCTCAACCAACTCATCTTCAACAAAGTCTGCACCACCAATGACTGTGGACAGGAGAACTTATTCAGTATACAGTGCAGGAAAACTGGCTGATCAAATTCAAAAGATTAAAACAAGATTCCTATCTAACACCATACACACACAAAAATAAAACTCTAAATGGATGAAACACATAAATGTAAAACCTCAAACTATAAGAACCTTAGAAAAAGCAGGAGACATCCTTATTGAAATTGGAACTGGCAACCAATTCCTGATCAAAACCCTAAGTGCCCATGTCATAAGAGATAAAATAGATAAGCAGAACCTCATCAAACTGACAAGCTTCTGCAAAGCCAATGAAACCATCAAGAAAGTGGGGAGATAGCCTACAGACTAGGAAAAAATATTTGCCAACTGGATGTCTGACAAATGCCTACCCTCTAGGATTTACAAGTAACTCAAATGTGCTGAAAAGAAAAAAAACAAACAGCCACATTACAAAATGGGCAAAAGATATGAATAGACATTTCTCAAAAGAAGACATACTTGCAGCTAACAGATACATGAAAAAATGTTCAGCCTCACTAGTCATCAAAGAAATGCAAATTAAAACTACACTGAGATACCACCTAACTCCAGTCAGAATGGCTATCATCAATAATTAAAAAAAACAACAGATTCTGGAGAAGATACAGGGAAGGGAACACTTCTACACTGTTGGTGGGTGGGTAAACTAGTAAGCCTCTGCGGAAAAAAGTGTGGCGATTCCTAAAAGATCTAAAAATTGACCTTCCATATGACCCTTCAATCCCCCTACTGGGAATATATCCAGAAGAACACAAATCATTCTATAAAAATCATACCTGCACATGTATGTTTATCACAACATTGTTCACAGAAGCAAGAACATGGAACTAACCATGCTGCCCATCAAAAGAGTACTGGATAAAAAAATTATGGTACATATATATGATGGAATATTACGCAGCCATAATGAAAAACAAAATCATGAACTTCACAGCAACCTGGATGGGCTTAGTCTATAATACTGAGTGATCTTTCACAGAAACAAAGAACTGAGTATCACATGTTCTCACTCATAAACAGACCTTGAACAATTATCATAATACTATAAGAAAAGGATTGACAGTAGCAGGAAGCTGCCAGGAGGGGGCAAGGAAGTGGGCTTGGTAGTAGTGGTAATCGACCTGGGTGGGGGGGGAGCATACCTCATCAATAATGGTGCCTGTATAATGAACATTTGTATACATAACCCTGAATTGTACCCCACATCTTCAAAAAAAAATTAAAAGTTAAAAAAACGAAAACTAAGTAAAGCGAACAAACACAAAAACTAAACATTTTGGGGCATGGCTTCCAATAAGAGGAACAAAATAGCAAATATATATTCACATTTCCAATAGCTTGCCTATGTGAAAAATGTTAGAATTCAACAGGAAACCCTGGTAAGAATGAAAATCAAAGTAGAGGTAAGCCAGGCAGTCTGCTACGCTAGAGGACTGGGGTGGATGGCAAGCAACTCCCAGAAGAGGGGAAAGGGTAAGTAAGAATGCTTTGGGGTTTCACAATTCCACCACAGACTTTAACAGCCCCTTGATCTTCATGGGCTTCCAGTCTAGCACAGGGAACTGACGAGATATTGCCCAGCAGCACAGTCAGAATTCATGGAGACCACAGGTCTTCAAGTTCTAAGCAGTTGTAGCTAACACCATTTTTCGCCCAGCCTCAGGAAGCTGTATCCCTTTGGAACCCTGAGTCAGCAGCTTGACCAGGAAGGAAGTGAGGAGATTGAGCATTTACATACACACCCAGAGCAAATTTTACCAGTGGTGTGGCAGCTGCTACAGCAATACCTGACACTGGTCTGAAAGTCAGTTATATCTGGGGTGGTAAGACTTGTGACCTGGTGGAGTTTTCTGTTCTGATAATATAATGCCTAGCTGAAAGGCAGGGAAGTTGGATGGGTCTCACTATTACTGGCTAATCCTTTTTCCTTGTGTAAACTCTTCTGAGCAATGGTGGTAGTTTTGCTCAATCATGAAGCATACCCCAGGATCCAGGGGCTTCCTTCCTGAATTTCACTTGTACACACGTGTGGGGAGCTAGAGAGCAGACTCGGCTGACCCAGCTCCCAACCTCCTTTTCTCCTTCACCAACCTTGGTGACCAAATATGGACAGGAAATTTTGGGAATCCCATAGCCTTGACCATTATCTGAGACACCTAAGTACTTTCCTGGGGTAACATAGGCCAAGCATAAAGCCCATGGCCACTACCACAACTGATTCTGTTTTGTAAGCTCCACCTTCAGACCAGAAGTCAACTTACACAGCTCATTACATCTACTGACACAGTACAGGGCTTTGGAAAGAAAAAAAAAAAATCAGTTGCTAGACCTCAGCTAACATGATTGCTCACACTACTCTGGCTACTCAGATGCCTTGAACTTGTGTACATACCCAGTACAGTACTGTCACAGCCAGCAATTGAGAAAGCCACAACATTAGGGCTATCTACAACCAAGGAAATCCTGCAGCCTCTACACCACCCCCATGCCCACTACCATCAGAGTTGGTACTTTCTTCTGCTTTCTGGGTAACCAAAGGACAACAGAGACTGGTAAACCTCCATCCAACATTGTCCCAACTCAGGAACTAAGATCAAAACACAAGTCACTGCATATCATGCAAACTAGTTCATAACCTGAGGCATCAAAGAGCTTCTCCAGGGAGCTTTCTAGAGACATCGATAACAAATTCTTCTCATATGGTAGTCCAAAACTGCAGGTGAATAATTAAAGCTAAAATGGCATGTTGAGAGGGTAGTCTTGGAGCCTATTGAGAGTTTATTGAACAATTCTATGACACCCACAAAAAAGAAAGTAAAAAGAAGCTGCAAGTAATCAAACCCAAGGAGACATAGTATTTCATGTAAAGGATACCGTAGGCATTCTCTTGACCCCTCAAGCCCTTGTAGCAGACTGCTTGTACCTGAACTCAAAGAGAACTATTATGCCTTCAGAAATCCACGTGTTGGAGTTCACTGTGAATTATTTAGAGCATTACCTTGGACTGCCAGCTCATGCATTCCTAGACAATAACAGCAGTAGCAGGTGCTGTCCTGAGTGCACACCAGTTGTGGGACTTTGTTATGTTCAAGGGCATTTATTACTTCGGGCTTTGTATCACTGTATCCCTTGTAGATACTCCCCAGCACAAACCTGGATTCTGAAGAGTAGCAGTACTCTTAGTAGTCAAGTCCTCATGGAGTATCAATCCCAGGGGGAAAGGGGAGTACACTACATCAGGAGAGGAACTTGTGGGACAAAATAAAATTCAGAAGGCAGGATTTTCTGTGTCCCAAAACTCTCCCATTTGAAGGAATTTTCTTTCAGCAGAAGTGCAGGCACAGTGCTGGACTCAGTGGGGAAAGGTGGCAGTTCTTCCTCAGTAGTTAAGTAGCCCTAGTGCCCATGTAGCATCTTGGAGAAGAGAAAATCTTCACACTTTTGCCCACCACTAAAGACACTTGCTTCTTTTGTGGAGGTCAATATAATTGCACGTGTTGAAGATCTTTCTGCAGCATATTGGGTAACTGGATCCCTATGAAGGAGATTCCCTTCAAACTCAGTCTTGTAGAAGAGGTGGAATTCCGTTTACTCTTTACATGAAACGTCGCATTCCTACAGACGAAAAAACTTGCATATCTCATCTGAAAATATGAAGCAACAGAACAAGGGTATGATGGGAAGACATACTGCTTTCCTGTCAGACTTGTAGTGAAGCTGAGGTGGCTCCCTCCCTCCCTGCAGCAAAGACCTCAGTACATTTTTCTAGGAGTTCCTGCAGGATCCTCTATAAGAGCAGGGATTTTTGCTCACCATACAAGTATTGCAAATAATCACCTGCTTCAACTCCATCTAGTACTCATCCATGAGTTCCTCCTAATAATCTGAATTCTGAACAGATCAACCCCATGAAAAAAAATCTGAAAAAGAGCACATTATCTCATCACTGAGAAATGAGATAAGCTTTATGAGACTTCTAGTATTCTTTTTTTTTTCAGTTGGAGTCTCACTCTGTCGCCCAGACTAGAGTGCATAGGCCGCTCCCGGCCACCGCAGCCTCGACCTGCTGGGCTCCGGCGATTCTTCCGCCTCAGCCTTCCAAGTAACCAAAACTACAGGCGTGTGCTACCACGCCTGGCTGATTTTTTGATTTATTGTAGAGATGAGGTCTTGCTGCCCAGGCAGGTCTGGAACCCATGGGCTCAGTCAACCCACTCACCTCAGCCTCCCAGAGACTTCTAGTATTCTAGTCCCGCAGTAGTCAATGAAACTACTCCCAAATCCCCAAAATTGCTATTAATACTACAGGCATCATTTGAGAAGGCCATCACACAAATATGTGCTACAAATACAAATATAGATGTATAAATACTCATACAAAGCCTTTGCCACTGAAGCACCCAGGGCCAAATTTAGAAATTCATAAAAGATAATTATCAAAGTCATACCTTCAAGAATGGGGGAAACAATTGAATAAAAAATAAATTTAGCCAGGTTCAGTGGCTCAGCCTGTAATCCCGCACCTTTGGGAGACTGAGGTGAGTGGATTGCTGGGCGTGGTAGTGCGTGCCTGTAGTTCCAGCTACTCGGAAGGCTGAGGCGGAAGGATCGCCGGAGCCCAGCAGGTCAAGGCTGCGGTGGTAGGGAGCGGCCACTGCACTACAGTCTGGGCAACAGAGTGAGACTTCAACTCAAAAAAAAAAAAATTAACGATAAGAAGAAGAAGCAGTTCATGCTAATGAGAAGCAACCCCCTAAAAATCTAGAAATATGAAAAGCAGAGTTTTGCAACTCCCCAAAAGACCTCACTAACACACTATCTCTCCAGCAATGGATTCAAATCAAAATTCAATCTCTTAAATTCCAGGCAAATAGTTTAGAAGGTTGATCAATGAGATCAAAGAGAAAGTTAAACAACAACATAAAAGTTAATAAATAATTCAGACAAGAAAATAAAATTTTCCAAAAAGTAGATATTTTTAAAATGCAAGCTAAACGTCTGGAAATGAAAGATTCCACTAAGGAATTACAAAATGTAGTGGAAAATATCAACAATTGATTAGACCAAGTAGAATAAAGAATTTCACAACTTGAAAACAAGGCTTCAAATTAAAACTGACAAAATAATATAAAAATAAAAATATTTAAAAAAATAATATAACAATAAAATCTGTAAACAGTAGGATCTAAAACATACAAAACTAAGAATCATAGCTGAATAAAAAAGTTGAATCATAGTTGAAGAAATAAAAAAAAATTTGAAATACTTATTTGAGGAAATAATTATGAAAATATTATCTGCTATTTCTAGATATTTAAACATCCAGATATAATTCCAAAGAACTCCGGAAAAATATTTTGCAAAAAGGCATTTATAAGGCATGAAGTCAATAGGTTATCTAAAATAAATATAAAGACAAAAATTCTAAGAGCAATGAGACAAAAGGTAAGCATATTAGACTAACAGCAGACTTCTTAATAGAAAAAAATATCTTAGAAACCAGAAATAATTAGAATCCTATCTTCACTCTTCTCAAACAGAACACCTGGCAGCCAAGAATTCTACCACACTAATTTACATAGAAGAAATAAAATATTTTCCAGAGAGGCAAACACTGAGGAAATTTGCTATTACTTGATGGGTTATACAAGAAATGCTCAAAGGAGCTCTAAAAATTGAAATAAAAGATCAACATATACCAGTAGAAAACATTTGAATGTATAAGACTTACAGATTTTATAAAACAGTAACAATGCAACTAGGTAATAACTAGTTGACTAGAATAGTACCTCACCTATCAATGTTAGTTTTGATGTCAATAATTTACTTGTCACTGCTTAAAAGACATAGGTTGACAGATGGATTAAAATACACTGACACATACAAACACACAATTCAAACATCTGCTGCTTCAAGAGATCTATTTAATTCAAAAATATTACTATAAACTCAAGTTAAGGTAGTGGGAAAAATATGCCATGCAAATGCAAATTTTAAAAAAATGAATAGAAAAGTTATTCTAATATCACATAAAACAGACTTTAACAACAGGGCTAAAAGATAAAGAAGGTCATTATGTAATGATAAAGGGATCATTCAATAAAAATATACAATTCTAAATATATATGCCACTATCACCGGAGCTCTCACCACTAGAAAACAAGCTCTGCTACATCTAAGAAGAAAGATAGAGTGCAATAGAGTAATAGTAAGAGACTTTAATTCTTCACTGACATCAATAGACAATCAGAGCAGAAAGTCAATGAAGAAACACTGAACTTAAACTGGACTCTAGAAAAAATAGATTCAGCAGATATTTACAGAATAGTATATCCCAGAACTGCAGAGTATGCATTATTTTTATTAACACATAAAACATTTTCTAAGACCATATGATAAGCTACAAATAAATCTCAACAATTAAAAAAAAATAATATTATATTAAGCATCTTCTCAGATCACAGAGGAATAAAATAAATTAAATCCACGAGGAATTTTCAGAACCATAAAAATACATAATTTTAAAAGCCTGCTGCTCATGAATGATAATTTTTTAAAATATCATTGACATATATTAAATATATTAAAATAATGACAATATAATTATATCAAGCATATAATTTTAAGCTCAGTGATTCTTCAGTGACTTTTTGCTCTGATTGTCTATTGCTGTTAAGCTATCAAAATAGAAACTTTAAAAATTATCTAAATAAATGACAACTATAACAGCCAAATCTGTATTCAGAAAAAAATTTAAGTGCTTAAAGTCTACATTTAAAAAATACAGAAAGACCAAATATTGACAGCATAATGTCATACATTATGGAACTAAAAAAAAAAAAAAAAAAAGGAGAAACCAAATCCAAGACGGTTGAAGGGGGAAGGAAGTTAAAAAATCAGTGCAGTACTGAACAAAATTCAAACAACAACAACAAAAATGAATACAATGAATCAACAACAACAAAAAAGAGTTGGGTCTATGAAAAGATAAAATTTAGAGACCACTAGTCAATTTATTTATTTATTTATTTATTATTTTTATTTATTTATTTATTTTTTATTTTATTTTTTTTTGAGTTGGAGTCTCACTCTGTCGCCCAGACTGGAGTGCAGTGGCCGCTCCCGGCCATCGCAGCCTCGACCTGCTGGGCTCCGGCGATCCTTCCTCCTCAGCCTTCCAGGTAGCCGGAACTACAGGTATGCACTACCACGTGTGGCTAATTTTTTATTTATTGTAGAGATGAGGTCTCGCCTGCCCAGGCGAGTCTCGAACCCGCGGGCTCAGGCAATCCACTCACCTCAGCCTCCCAAAGGTGCGGGATTACAGGCTGAGTCACCGAGCCCGGCTAGCCAATTTATTTTAAAAGAAACAATATTCAAATAAGCTCAAACAGAAACAAAAATGAAGACATTACAACTGAAACCACAGAAATACAAAAGATTATTCAAGGCTATATGAACAACTCTATGCAAAGAAACTGGAAAACCTAGATTGAATAAATAAATTTCTGAAAAACTGCAACATCTCAATCTTAAATCAGTAAGAAATAGAAAATTTGACCAGACCAATTAAGAGTAGCAAAATTAAATAAATAATTTAAAAAATATTTTAACAAAAAAGAAGCCCAGTGCCAGACAGATCCACAGCTGAGATCCACCAAACATTCAAAATAGAACTGGTATCAATTTTACTAAAGCAATTCCAAAAGATGGAGAAGAAAATATCATTTTCTATCTCATTCTATGAGGCCAATATCACCCAGATACCAAAACGAGGAAAGAACAAACAAAAACTACTGATGAACATAGATGCAAAATCTTTAACAACATATTAGCAAACTGAATCAACAGCTCATCAAAAATATAATTCATCATGATCAAGTTGGTTTTATTTCAGGAATGCAAGGATGGGTTAACATACATGTCAGTAAATGTAGTTTACCACATGAAGAGAATTAAACACTAAAAATATTATGTAACTAGATGCAGAAAAAATATTTTATGAAATTAACAAAATAGACATAGAAGGAACATATCTCAATTAAATATATGATTAACCAAAAGCCAATATAAAATTAAACAGGGGGAAAAGCTGAAATCATTTATTCTCAGAATTGTAACAAGACAAGGATGTCCACTTTTACCACTTCTATTCAACATAGTATTGGAAGTCCTAGCCAGAACAATCAGGTAAGAGATTCAGAAAGGTGTTAGAGATAACAATTACCTCTCAGGCACAATGTATACTAGCTAGATGACAGTTATAAGAGCCTAGATTCATCACTATACAATTTTTTCATGTAGTCACAAAACACTTGCTCTTCTAAAGCTATTGAAATTCAATTTTTTAAACAAAGAAATATATATGAACTAAAAAAAAACTAAGCGTATTTTAGTGTTAATTTTGATAACAACAAATTGATTGAGGCATAACTAAAGTAATACGAATTGAGACAGAAAGCACTGAAGGAGTTTTCTTATTCATTAAGACCAGGGTTATAAATGGAATAGAAAAGCAGACATATGCAGAATTATAATAAAAAGTATATTATTTGTGATATTGTAGACTTGTTTCGATCTGTTTAATATAAAAACAATATTTAAAACGTTTTTGAAATAAATTATGCATGCAAATGTTTGCACAGATTATATAATTTGCAAATATATATATTTTAAGCATTGTACCACCTGGCCGTCCTTTATAGAACCTGGTGTGAAGATTAATATTATGAATAGAAAGGTCTCTGTGAATAGAAATACAATTACTGGATATTGTCCTATATTTGCCATGACAAATTTCATTATTTAAATTAAGTAGTTATGTCTACACTAAAAACACTAGAAAATTGTTCTTTAAAAAATACAGATGTGTGGAGCTTAACTTTGTTTTACATGCATATATATTAAAATTAATCTTATGTCACAACATCACTATGTAGAACCAGTTTTCTGAATATCTTTGTTTTATAGTTTTCACCTTACTTCAACACCCTGTGCTGTATTACTATTCTTGGCTGCAATGTTCTTCCAATTTTGTGTCCAGTTTATCATCATAACAAGTCAAGCTCTAAACTCACATGTTCCATGGAGCCTTCACTGAGTCACTTCATTAATCAGCTTTTAGTTTTTTTTTTTAAAGGGAAATTATTTATTTAAAATTTCTAAATTATTACATAATGGGTTTTAATTT
Organism: Carlito syrichta; assembly: GCF_000164805.1. Taxonomy (NCBI): domain Eukaryota; kingdom Metazoa; phylum Chordata; class Mammalia; order Primates; family Tarsiidae; genus Carlito; species Carlito syrichta. Next base: position 269,015 of record NW_007253598.1, on the reverse strand, counting down.
GCTTGACATATTTATGTGTATACATATACAGTTACATATATATATTATAATTAGCCTTTATTATTATATCAGACCTCTAATACTCAGATAATCACCTGATGGGTAATAGAAGTCAATAAATATTGATTAGTATTATACATTCATCCCTTTTGTTCACCCTAATGGTCATTAATATTCAATTTTTAAAATATGCTATTTGGCACAATCCTGGAATTTTTCACAAGTAATTTTTTAAATTTTATATTCTATAATTTTTAATGATTTATTCTGTGACTAAATGCCATGAAATTAATTTTAGAAATTCATTGAAGTAACTCAACGTTTTAAGTGATCATAAAGAAATACTAGTTTCTGAAATTATGACACAGATGTAGTGGAAAACCACAATTGTTGATATCAAACAAATGTTGATTTTTCCAAACAACTATAGCAATTTTGAATCTGGCATTTTATTGCTACATGCCTTTTGGGGAAAAAGTTGCTTAATCTCTGAATTTACAAATCTTCATCAAAATAATGACTACGTTCTTCACTTCTATATATGGGTAGTGTGTACAGCATTTTGTGAGATATGTTTAACACTTGGAACATAAGTAATAAATGTTAGTTTTTCTCACACAACTTGAACTATCAATTTTAAAAACAAACGTCTAGTAAGTACCTACTGTGTTTTTAACACTCTGATACACCATAGGGAAAAAACATATTAATAAGACTTAGGCCTTTCTTTTAAGGAGCTCACAATCTTGTAACAAGGACACAGTCCTGAAGCTATTATTGTTCATGGTGGATGATTTTTGAGATGCGCTGTTAGATCCAATTTGCTAGAATAATGTTGAGAATTTTTTCATCTATGTTTCCTAGGGATATTGACCTGTATTTGTCTTTCTTTATTGGATACCCAGTTTGGGGGTATCTGTGTGATGTTAGCATCATAAAATGATTTGAAGATAATTACATATTTTTCAATTGCCTAGAATATTTTCAGTATAATTGGTATCAGCTCCTCCTTGTAAGTTTTGTAGAAGACAGAACCAATATAAGTGAGGCCGAACCTGGAAGGTTCACTATGGGTTCAATGTCAGCACAGGCACAGGTTTGGAGGCTGGGTCTGGTGTGTGGTCTCTGAGTGCCCAGAAGTTTGTCTAAGCCAAGTGTTAGGGAACCTCTTCTACCTTGAGTTCTCTGCTCAAGAAGGATAAAATGGCATAAACTTCTAATCTAGAAGAATAAGAGCTCCAGGAACTTGGGGTATTCTGGGCATTGAGCAGAGAGAGCAGCGCAGCACCAAGAAATCTACCCCTGGGAAGGGGTTGCTCAGGCTTCTACTCCAGTTGACTGGGTGCTTTAGGGCATGAAGAACAGGAAAACAGTACAAGGATAGCTGCCCAGATAATATCATGATTCTAAATAAACATCAATAACAATTCATATGTCATATTTTCCAGCCTATAGCATAATACACAATTTAGGTAACCCAATTTATTAAATTTTGTGTTAGAAAAAGGAAGTCCAGTCCGGATTCTGTGACTCAGCCTGTAATCCCAGCACTTTGGGAGGCCGAGGCGAGTGGATTGCCTGAGCCTGTGGGTTCAAGATCCACCTGGCCACTTGGCTAGACCTCATCTCTACAATAAATCAAAAACTAGCCTGGCGTGGTAGCGCAGGTCTGTAGTTCCAGCCATTTGGACAACTGAGATTGCCAGAGTCCAGCAGGTCGAGGCTGCAGTGGCTGGGAGCGTGCCACTGCACTCCAGCACTCCAGTCTGGGCGACAGAGTGAGACTCCAACTCAAAAAAAAAAAAAAAAAAGAAAGAGAAAAAGAAAAGAAAAGAAAAACCAAGTCTATAGTCTCATAAATATGAATAATTATAGTCTCATAAATATGAATAAATTATTTCATTTATTTCAGTAATGTTTTTTGTGCAAATGACTTTTAGTCACATGGCTGCTTTGTATAGTGGTGAAGAAGTATGGGCTTTAGATATACCCATGCTCTCATTAGTACAAACTATACCTGATCACTAATTTTTCATCATTCTACCTTCCCATTCTCCCCTTTCTGAGTCTCCAATGTCCATTAAACCACTTTATGTGCCTTTGCAGACACATAGTTGAGCTCTCACTTATAAGTAAGAACATGAAGTTACCCATTTCTGAATTACTTCAGTTAGGATAATGGTCTTGAATATCATCCATCTTGAGGCAAATACATTATTTCATTATTTTCTATTTCTGAATTGTATTAGTTCTTTGAGAAGTGTCCATACTGATTCTTATAAAAGTTATAGCAATTCACATTACCACCAACAGTATATAAGCTCTCCCCCTTCTCTACATCTGTACCAACATCTTTTATTAAATTTTTAAAAAATAACTTGTGGTATCTCATTGAGGTTTTAAGTGACATTTGCCTGATGAGTAGTAATGTTAAGCATTTTTTAATAGTTTGTCAATTATTTGTATATCATCTTTTGAAAGATGTTTGTTTCTGTTGTTTGCCCACTTTTTAGTAAGGTTATTTGTTGTTTTCTTACTGATTTGCTTGTGTTCTTTCTAGAGTCTGGATTACAGTCCTTTGTCATATGTATAGTGGCAACACTTTCTCCCTTTCTGTAGATTGTGTATTCACTCTGTTGAGTATTTCTTTAGCTGTGGAAAAGCTTTTTCATTTAATTAAGTGACACATTTGTTTTTGCTTTTGTTGCATTTACTTTTAAGGTCTTAAGTATAATTTTTTTTTTTTTTTTTGCCTAGACCAAAGTAGAGAAGAGTACCTTCTAAGTTTTCTTTTAGGATTTTTATTGCTTCAAATATAATATTTAGGTCTTTAATCTATCTTGAGTTAAATTTTGTATATGGTGAGAGACAGAGAACCAACTTTATTTTTCTACATATGGCTAATTTTATCAGTACCATTTGTGGAATTAGGTGTCAATTTCCCAGAGAATATTTTTGCTTACTTTATCAAAAATCAGATGGTTGTCAAAATTTAGTTTTATTTCTGGATTTTCTATTCTGTTTCATTGGTTCATTTGTTTGCCCTTGTAACAGTATCACACTTTAGAGATGCTACAGTTTTGTAAAGTAATTTTAAATCAGATAATGTGATGGTTTCAGTTTAATTCTTTTTGCTTAAGATAGCCTTGGCTATTTGGACTTTTTTGTTGTTGTTGTTCCATGTGAATTTCAAATTTGTTTTTTTTTTATTCTGTGAAAAAGGACATTAGTAGTTTAATAAGAATTGCATTGACTCTGTAGATTACTTTGGGTATTATTTTAACAATGTTGCTTTTGCAAATCCATGAACATATAATGCTTTTTTTATTTGCTTGTGTTCTCTATGAATTATTTTATTAGTGTTTTGGAGTTTTTATTATAAATATCTTTCACCTTCTTGATTAAATATATTCTTGTGTATTTTATTTTTTGGCAGCTATTGGTAATGGGATTGAGGTTTTGATTCAGTTATCAATTTTGCTACTATTAGTGTGTATCAGTGCTACTAATATGTGTGTTAATTTTGTAAATCAATATTCACTAAATTTATTTATTAAATCCAGGTGTCTTTTGTAGTACTTGGGATTTCATTGGTATAAAATCATACAATCATCAAACTGAGATAGTTTGATTTCTTCCTTTCCAATTTTGATACCTCTAATTTTTTTTCTCTTGCCTGATTTCTCTGGTTAGGTTTCCATGCATATGTTGAATAGTAGTGGTAAAACTAGACATCCTTGACTTGAAGTAGTTCTGGGCGGGGTGGGGAGGAATCTCGATCAACATGATGCTTGTTTGCTGTGAATTTGATGTATATGGCTTTGTTTTTTATGCTTATGCTCCCAGGAGTTTTGTTTTTAATCATGAACAGATACTGGATTTTTAGAAGAACCTTTGTGTCTACTGAAATGATCACATAATTTTTGTTTTCAATTCTGTTTATGTTGTTGATTTCATTTATTGACTTGAGCATATTGAAACATACTTTATTCTTAGAGTAAAACACATTCAATTATGGTGAATTACTATGCTTTATATGCTGTTGGATTCATTTAGCTAATTTTTTGTTGTGAATTTTTGAATCTGTGTTCATCAGGGAAATTAGTCTGTAGGAGTGTGTGTGTGTGTGTGTGTGTGTGTGTGTGTGTGTGTGTGTGTGTTTATACTTTAACTTTGACATCAGGATAATACATGGTTTTAGAATGAGTTAGAGATAATTTCTTTCTTCTTAAACTTATGGAATAGCTTCAGGAGAATTGGTCCCTGTACTTTCTTGAAGCCCTGGTAGACTTTGACTTTAAATTAGACAGGGCTTTGTTTTGTTGTTGTTTGTGTGTTTTCTTCGTTGGGGGATACTTTTGGTTAGTCATCTCACATTAATGGTCCATTTACGGTTTCTATTTCTTTCTGATTCAATGTTGAAAGGAGTTGTATGTTTCTGGGAATTTAATCATTTTCTCTATGTTGCCTAGTTTGTATTGATAGAGGTGTTCATAATAGTCTCAGTGTTTTGTATTTCCATGGTATTTGTAGTAATGTCTCAATTTTCATTTCTGATTGAGCTTATTTGACTCTTCTATTTTTATTTATTCAACTCAGTGGTCTGTCAATTTCCATCTTCTCAAAGGATACGTTTTCATTTCCTTGCTACTTTGTATTTTGGGGGGAGGGGTAAATATTTTAGTTGTGCTCTGATTTTTGTTATTTATTTTCTTCTAGCTCTGAGTTTGAATTTCTCCTACTATTCTAATTCCTGAGGTGTGATGTTGGGTTGACAATATGTGGTCTTTCTGTCTTTTTATGTAGACCTGAAGCACTAGAACTTTCCACTGAGCACAACTTCGGCTGTACCTTAGCAATGTGGATAACTTGTGCCATTGCTGGTATTCATTAAATTATTTTTAAATTTCCATCTTGATTTCATTGTTGTCCTACAAATCATTCAGAAGCAGATTATTTAATTTATATGCACATGTTTGATTCGATAGTTTCCATTGGAGTTGATTTCTAGTTTATTCTGCTATTGTCTGAGAAGTTCCTTGATATGATTTTGACTTTCTTGAACATATTGAAACTTGTTTTGTGGTATATAGTATGGTCTATCTTGAAATATGTTTTATGTACTAATGAGAAAAACTGTATATTCTGTAGTTTGGAGGTAAAAACATTCTGTAGACATCTGCTAGGTCCATTTATTTTAGAGTTCTCTCTAATTCCTTTTTTTGTTGCTGTTGCTGTTAAGTTACTGCCTTGCTGATCTGTCTATATCTGTCAGTGAAATGTTGAAGTCTCCAATATTTTTCATTGTTGTCTATCTCTTAAGTGTTATACAATTTGTTTTATAAAGCTGGGACCTCTGGTTTTAGGTCCATGAATATTTAAAACTATTATATCTTCTTGCTGGTTTTTCCCTTTATTATTACACAATTACTTTATTTTTCTTTTTTCTGTTGTTAAGTTAAAGTCTGTTTTATCTTATATAAGATTGACTACTTATCATTTTTGGTTTTAATTGGCATATTTTTTCCCAGAAGTTTTCCTTCAGTATAGCAGTTTTTTGAAGTTAAGTGGCTCTATTGAAGGTAGCAGATATTTTAATTGTGGGAATTTTTTTATGTATTCATTCTGCTAATCTATATTTTTTAAGCTGGGCATTGAACCATTTACATTCAAAGTAGCAATAATAGGTTAGGTGCTCTATTATTCATCATGTTGATTGGGACTCAGTCGCTTTGTTTTCTTTGTTGCACTGGTGTTTTAAAAATCTTGAGAGTTTTATAATTTCCAGTGTTTTTCAAGTGTTGTATTTTGACTTTTTATTTTATTTTATTTTTTGAGTTGGAGTCTCACTCTGTCGCCCAGACTGGAGTGCAGTGGCCGCTCCCGGCCACCGCAGCCTCGACCTGCTGGGCTCCGGCGATTCTTCCGCCTCAGCCTTCCGAGTAATTAAGGTGCGCGCTACCACGCCCAGCTAATTTTTTTGATTTTGTTGTAGAGATGAGGTCTTCCCTGCCCAGGCGGGTCTTGAACCCGCGGGCTCAGGTAATCCACTCACCTCAGCCTCCCAAAGGCGCGGGATTACAGGCTGAACCACCGAGCCCGGTGTATTTTGACCTTTTATTTCAATGTTTAGAACTCTTTTGAGCATTTCTTGTAGAGCTGGTTTTGTGGTGGTAAATTCCCTCAGCATTTGTCTAAGAAAAACTTAATTTCTCCTTCATTTATTAAGCTTTGTTTTGCAGGTTAAAAAAAATATTGACTGACAGTTATTCTGTTAGAGGAGATTAAGTATAGGACCTAACCCCTTTTGGTTTATAGGGTTTCTGTCAAAAAAATTTGCTGTTATTCTGACAGATTTAATTTTATATATTTTTGATGCTTTTTTTCTCACTGTTCCTAGATTTCTTTTTTCCTTCATGATGAATTTGTATAACCTAATGACTATGTGCCATGAGAAAGACATTTTTGCAATGTTTTCTTCCAGGATAATTTTTTGAGATTTTGGTAAGTGAATATTTAAATTTAACTATCTGGCAAAGTCAGGGACATTTTTCTCAATTATTTTCTCAAATAGCTTTTCCAAATCTGTTACTTTTTTCCCCCTCCTCAGGAACACCTATAGTTGTTAGAGTTTTTGTTTGTTTGTTTATTCCATAATCAATTTCTCAGAGTTTTTGTTCTATTCTCTTGGTTTATTTTATTTTATTTATTTTAAAAATGTGGGGTACAATTCAGAGTTGGGTACATATGTGGTCATTGTACAGGAAAAGTTTAGGCCTCCCTTTGGTCCCCACTTCACCTGGTTTGAGGTGAGTATGTTGTGTGCCTCTGCCCCTTCCCTCTCAGTAATGACACACTACTGCCTATCCCTTTCTTATAGGATTATAATAAATATTCAGGATCTACTTATAAGTGAGTACATGTGGTACTCAGATCTTTGTTTCTGTGATAGATCACTGAGAATTATAGATTCTAAATCCATCCAAGTTACTGCAAAGTTCATAAGTTTGCTTTTCTTTATGACTGTGTAATATTACGCCATGTATATGTTACTACATTTTCTTTATCCAGTCCACTTTTGATGGGCAACAGTTTGTTTTATGTTTTTGCTGTCGTGAATAGTGCTGCAATAAACATGCATGCACAAGTATCTTTTTCATCAAATGATTTGAGTTCCTCTGGGTATATTTCCCAAAAGGGGATTGCTGGGCCATATAGAAGGTCAATTTTCAGATTTTTTTAGGAATCACTACACTGTTTTCACAGAGGTTGTACTAATTTACACTCCCACCAACAATGTAGAAACATTCTTTTTTCTCCACATCCTCACTGGCATCTGCTGTTTTTCAGTTGTTAATAATGGCCATTCTGACTGGAACTAGGTGGTATTTCAGTGTGGTTTTAGTTTACATTTCTTTAACTATTAGTGAGGCTGAGCTTTTTTTCCCATATATCTGTTGGCTGCTCATATGTCTTCTGAGAAGTCTTTATTCATATCTTTTGCCCATTTTTTGGTAGGGTTGTTTTTTTCATTTCAGCACGTTTGAATTCCTGTAGATCCTGGATGTTGGGCTTTTGTCAGATACACAGTTGGCAAAGTCTTTACAATGAAAACTACAAAATACTTGTCAAAGTAATCAAAGAAAACACAAACAAATGAAAAAAATATTCCAAGCTCATGGATTGGAGCTATTAACATTGTTAAGATGTCCATTCTACCAAGGGAATCTACAGATTTAACACAATACTCATTAAGTTACCAACATCAATCTTCTCATACCTGGAAAGGGCAATACAGAAATTCATATGGAAACATAAAAGACCATAAATAGCTAAAAAAAAAATCCTTAGGAAAAGAAATAAAGTGGGAGGTATCACACTTCCAGACTTTAAACTCTATAAAGCTACAATAATCAAAATAGCCTGGTATTGGTACATGAACAGTTATATAGACCAATGGAACAGGATAGAGATTCTGGAAGCAAAACTTCAGTTTCTCAATCAATTCATCTTTGACAAAGCTGTCACCAAAACACACTGGGAAGAGGAGAACCTGTTCAGTAAATGGTGCTTGGAAAACGAGCTGACCACATGCTGAAGATGGACACAGGTCCCTTGCCTATCACCATACAGAAAAATCAACGCCAAATGGATCAAATACATAATTGTAAAACCTCAAACTATAAGAGTCTTAGAAGAAAACATAGGAAACACTCTAAGACACATTGGAGTCGGCTAACAATTCTTGATCAATTCTCCAAAAGCAAATGCCATAAGGGATTTAAAAAGTGAGACCCCATTAAACTGAAAAGCTTCTGCAGAGCAAAAGAAACTATTAAGAGAATGAGAAAAAACAGCCCACCAAATTGGGAAACAACAACAACAAAAAACAAACAAACAAAAAAAACACATTCTTTTGATCTCTTGATTTTTTTTTAATTATTATTCGATTGTTTTCAAGTACTGGGAATAAAAATTCTTGTTTTTAAGTACTGGGAATAAAAATTCTTGTTTTTAAGTACTGGGAATAAAAAAATGTGGTCCAGTCTACCTTAAAAACTTTCACTGCATTTTTCACTTTCCTTGCTGAGTCTGTCATTTCCAAAAGGTCAGAAATTATTTTTAAGCATCTGTTTCTTTGAAGAATTTTTTATTTCTCTATGTTGAATTTTAACTTTTTAAAAGTCTTATTGAGCTATGCTATAATCAGCCTTTTGAATTCTATCTCTGGTATTTTAAAGATGTCACTTTAGTTAGAATCTATCGCTGAAGTATAAGTGTGATCTCTTGGGGAGTTGAAAAACTTTTTTTTTTTTTTTTTGGTCAGTTATATTTTTCTGCTTCCTTTTCATTTAAGTACACAATTTCTTCTAATTGTTAAATTGTTTTCTGATTTAATTGTTCTTTTTTTCACTAGGGATATGCCTTTAGTGTGTATACTTTATGCTTAAGAAGCATTAGCTTTGAATTCTTTCATTGGTATAGCATCCGCATGAGTTATTTGGCTATACAACATCTTTGTATATTTGTTTTCTCAGATGCTGTTTGCAGTAGCAATTACTGACTGTATGTGTAAGTTCACTGTCCAGTGGTTCTATAATGCCAGAGAACTCAGGAAGGTAATTTTTTTTTTCAAATGGTGTAGTTTGTTCTTTTTCTCCCTAGTATACTTTCTCTTGGCTGAACTGTTCTGTCATCAGGTGATTAGGAGACACCTATGCGTGAGAGCTGACTGTAGCTGAAACAGGTCATTATGTACAATACCCCTATGTGGACTTAAGTCTCAGTCCTAATAGAGTTGTAAAAGTTTTGCAGGGGAAGTGAGACATCCACTTTAACTATGCCAGTAGGCTCATGGGAAAGTCGTCCAATTTGATGTTATAACCTTGTCCTGCTGTGCTGTATTTTTAGATCAGGTATGCACCTCCACCCGTCTTAAGGAACATTGATATTTTGTGTAGAAGGAGAGTGGTATTTCATCCCTTGTAAAAAATTGGCGTTGAAGGGCACACTTCCCATAAGTTTGCAGTTATCTCAAAATACCACAAAAAGGGCATTAACCAGTGAAGTTGCATTGAGTTACTGCAAAAGAAACAAATATCTACAGTAGTGGGTAAGGAGGTGAAAAAGTTTCCTTCTCCAAGATCCTTTTCAGGCACCAGGGTTGCTCATCTTCTGGGGCAGAACCCACTGCCTTAGCCCACTGAATACTGAGTTGTGCAGTGTGTCTCTGTCTCTGGTAAAAATAAATATATAAAAAGTAAAAATAAATTCCCTCAGGTGGGCAGATCTGGGACACGGAAAAAGCTGCATTCTAGGTTTATTTATTTATTTGTCCCTTGGGATGCTTACCTTGACAAGGTGCACTTCTCCTATACCTAGGAGTAGTAATCCATGACAGCCCAATAGCTCGGAATCTTGTGACTCTTCAGGGTCTAGCCATCCTACAAAGTTGCCACAACTTAGGTAGTGTTTAGGGGTGCCTGCAAGGGATCGAGTTATATAAAGGCTCAAGTTGAAAACTAAAGAGAGTTGATCACTGATATCCCTGGAGTCTCTTTGATACCTGAGATTATGAACTGTTCTTTAAAACATGCAGTGAAATAGGCTTTGCTCTTATCTCCTGAGAAGGGGGCAATGTTAGGTAGAATAAAGTTGAGTTGATCACTTCTCTGGTTTCCCAGAAGGAGGTGCTAGCACCAGCTCTAATAGGGTTGTTAGAGTGATGATATAAAATCTGTAAAATTTTCTTGTTTTTTTCCTAATCTTAGTGTGATAGCTTTCTTAATTGCCAACTGTGGAAGTGCTGTGCCGGGTACATACACAGACTCAAGGCCTCCTGAGTAGCTGGGGTGGTTTAAATAGTGCTGTTAGCTGAGGTCTGGGAACAGACTTTCCCAAACTCTGTCTGTATTATTGCATCACATATTGTAATGAGCTCTGACAGTTGACTTCCAGTCAGGATGTGGCACTTGAAGGAGAAATCCAGCTGTGAGCTGTCTGTTTGGCCTATGTTTTTCAACAGGTGATCTAGGTGATGGGTAGAGCTATGGGGACTGTCAACATTTCGGATTTATTGAACTTTCCAGAGAGGTGGGCAGAACAGCCTGTTAAGTAAGCTAGGTCATGACAGAATTTTTCCTTGGGGCATGTAAATGCATCAAGACTTACCATTCCTTTCCTGGTCTGGTTGTTGACTGTAGAACGCAGCCTGTAAAAATTTAGTCACAGGGCAGTGGTGCAGCCAGTCATTTAGGGCTTGATTGCTTGCACAGTTCCATGTGTGTTCTAGCAGCATGGAGTTATCCAGTATCCAGGCAGTTTACTGTGTAGGACTGTAGAACCAAGAGGCTCTAGGGTAATCTAAGTCCATGGCAGGGACACCAAGCTATGAATTTATCACACTCACTCTTTTCCCACGTGCAGAGGCTGCTGCTTGCTGTTTCACTGGCAACCTGTCTGAGGAGGTGATTGGTTCTTAGACTGCCAATTTCTCTCCTGGTTGCTCTCTGGGTCCTGCTGTTTCTCTGGTGGATCATGTGGAGTGTTCTTACTCTTGTCCTGCTCTGAATGCTGAGGATCTCTCGTTATTTTGGTTTGAACCATAAAAGAGGCATAAGCCAGTTTCTTCAATTCAGCCATGTTGAATCCTCACTTTAATAATAGCTCAATAAATAAAATACAAAAACATTTGTGGAACAAAATTCTAACAAATAACCTCATTCTAGTTGTGTTTCCAGAACAACTGTAATTTTTGTTGTTTTATTCTAAATACTATATGTGTATTACTTTTTTATTTATACATTTTAGACTTCATATTGTGAAAAAATGCAGAATATCTGTTTCAATTCTGCCCTTTACGTCTTCCCTAATTCCTTGACTAATTACATTCCAATTTTAATTGAGTAATTAGTATGTTTTCATATTATTATGACTAAAACTGTACAGTAGTAAGATAAATACTTTTTTTTGTGTCACAGGGTTAATAATTTTCTCATTTTTATGTTAACATCTTTTTGCATAGTTCTTTTTTATTATTTTTATTTTAAAGATGTGAGATATAATTCAGGATTACATACATAAGTGGTCATCATGCGAGTAAACTTTGGGCCTCTCTTTGGTCCCCACTTTACCTGGTTTGAGATCGCATACTCTTATTGATGTTATGTGCTTCCCCTCCCTCCCCTGGCAGTATACCACTACTGCCAACCCCTTTCTTATAGTATTATGATAAATGTTCAGGGTTCACTTATAAGTGAGTGTATTTAGTACTCAGATCTTTATTTCTGTGATAAATAACTAAATATCATAGACTCTAAATCCTCCCAAGTTTCTGCAAAGTCAATAATTTTGTTTTTCTTTAAGACTGCATAGTATTCCATTATGTATATGTATCATGTTTTTAAAATCGAGTTAACTTTCAATGGGCAGCATGGCTGATTCCATGTTTTTGCTCTTGTGAATAAGTGTGGTGATTTCTAAAAGAACTAAAAATTGACCTTCCATAGGACCCAGCAATCCTCCTTCTGGAAATATATCCAGAGGAATTCATATCATTCTATAAAAAAGATACCTAAGCATAAGCTTATTGCAAAGTTCAAAATTATTTGGTTCATTATCCTCTTTTAATATTTACTGATCTTTCTCAGATTCTTTCGTATCCATTGTTTTGGGATCCATTGTCCATGTGTCCCATTTCCCGAATCCTGTCTTCCTCCATTTTCCTTCCCATTTATTTTATGAAGAATGATCTTTATTACCTTCTAGGAAAATAAAATCAAAACTTAGTTTAACAAAGTAATTTTTTATTATTTATTAATTTATTTTTATTATAAAGATGTGGGGTACAATTCAGAGTTAGGTATACACATGTTGATTAAGCAGGAACCCTATTTGTGGATGAGGTGTGTGGCCCTTCCTCCCCTAGCAGTGTCCCTCAAATGCCACGATCACCTCCTTCCTTGACAGTTTCCCTCTACTGCCAACCCATTTCTTAGAGTATTATAATAATTGTTCGAGTTTCACTTATGAGTGAGAACATGTCACTCTGTTTCTGTGAGAGATCACTGAGTATGATTGACTCTAAATCCATCCAAGTTGCTGCAACGTCCGTATGTTTGTCTTTCTTTATGGTTGCATAATATTCCATTGTGTGTATGTACCACCTTTTTTATCCAGTCCAGCTTCGATGGGCAGCGTTGTTGGTTCCATGTTTTTACCATTGTGAATAGTGGTGCACCAAACACATGTGTGCAGGTATCTTTTTTGTAGAATGATTGAGTTCCTCTGGGTATATTCCCAATACGGGAATTGCTTGGTCATATGGAAGTTCAATTTCTAGTTCTTTCAGAAACCACCACACTGTGTTCCAAAGAGGTTGCAATAGTTTGCATTTCTACTAGCAGTGTAGAAACGTTCCTTTTTCTCTGTTCACCAGCATCTGTTGTTGTTTGTTTTATTAATAATGGCCATTCTTGCTGGGTTTAGGTGGTATCTCAATGTGGTTTTGATTTGCATTTCTCTGATGATGAGTGAGGCTGAGCACTTTTTCATGTGTCTGTTGACTGCCCATATGTCTTCTTTTGAGAAGTGTCTATTCATGTCTTCTGCCCACTGTTTAATGAGGCTGTATTTTTTTCCCCTTTCAGTGGGTTTGAGGTCCTTGTAGATCCTAGGTCTATAGTCCTTTGTCAGATATACAGTTGGCAAATATTTTTTTCCATTCTGTGGACTGTCTCTCTGCTCTCTTGTTGGTTTCTTTTGCTTTGCAGAAGCTCATCAGTTTGATGAGGTCCCACTTATCTATCTTATTTCTTATGGTATGGGGACTTAGGATTCTTATCAGGAATTAGTTACCAGTTCCAGTTTCCATAAGAGTGTCTCCTGCATTTTCTAAGATTCTTATAGTTTGAGGATTTATGTTTACATCTTTGATCCATTTAGAGTTAATTCTTATGTATGGTGATAGGTAGGGTCCTATTTCAATCTTCTGCATGTGATCAGTCAGTTTTTCCAGCATCATTTACTGAATAGATTCTCCTCTCCCCGGTGGTTGTGGTTGGAGGCTTTGTCAAAGATGAGTTGGTTGAGAAATAAGGCTTTGCTTCTGGAATCTCTATCCTGTTGCATTGGTCTATATGCCTGTTCTTATACTAACACTCGGCTGTTTTGATTACCATAGACTTATAGTAAAATTTGATTAACAAACTGGAAGTGTGATACCTCCTGTTTTGTTTCTTTTGCTAAGAATTGATTTGGCTATTCATGGACGTTTATGTTTCCATATGATTTTCTGTATTGTCATTTCCAGTTCTGAGAAGAATGATGTTAGTAAGTTAATGGGTATTGCATTTGGTAGGATGGACATTTTAACGATGTTGATCGTTTTCCATTTGTTTGTGTGTTCTTGGATTTCTTTTCAAGTGTTTTGTGGTTCCATTGTAAAGGTCTTTCATTTCTCTGGTTAGGAGGACGTTGAGGTATTTCATTTTTTGTGTGTGGCTATTGTGAATGGGATTGTGCTTTTTATTTGGGTCTCTGCCTGCTTGTTGTTGGTGTATAGAAATACAACTGTCTTTTGCACATTTATTTTGTACACCGAGTCTTTGCCAAAGTCCTTTATCACTGCAAGCAGGTTTGTGACAAGTTCTCTTGGATTTGCAAGGTATAGGATCATATCATCAGCAAAGAGGGATAAATTGGCTTCCTCTTTTCCTATTTGGATACCCCTGATTTCCTTAATGTCTAATTGCCCTAGCTGGGACTTCCAACACAATGTTGAACAAGAGGAATGAGAGTGAGCAGCCTTTTCTTTTTCCAGTTTTTAGGGAAAACATTTCCAATTTCTGTCCATTTAGCAATATGTTAACTGTGGGTTTATCACAAATGGGACTAACTATTTTGAGGTATGTTCCTTCTATACCTAGGTGTTTGAGGGATTTTATCAAGAAGCAATGCTGGATTTTATCACAAACTTTTTCTGCATCTAATGATATAATAATATGGTTCTTGTTTTTATATCTGGTGATGCATTTAATGACATTTATGGTCTTGCAAATGTTGAACCATCCCTGCATCCTGGGGATGAAGCTACTTGGTCATGGTGGATGATTTTTGAGATGTGATTTTGTATCCAATTTGCTAGAATCTTGTTGAGAATTTTTGTATCTATATTCATAAGGGATATTGGCCTGTAGTACTCTTTTTTTGTTGTTGGAATCTTTACCAGTGTGATGTTAGCTTTGTAAAATGATTTGGGAAGAATTTCATCTTTCTCAATTGCCTGGAATACTTTCGATAGGATTGGTATCACCTCTCCTTATATATTTTGTAGAATTCTGCTGGGAAGTCATTCATCTGGTCCAGGGATTCTTTTTTTTTTTTTTTTTTTTAGGTAGTTTTTATATGACTGAGTCCATTTCTTGGGTTGCTATTGGTATAGTTAGTGTCTCGGTGTATTCTTGTTTCAACCTGGAGAGGTTGTGTGATGTCAGAAAGTTCTCCATTTCGTTTAGGTTATCAAGTTTGTTTTCATAAAGGTGTACACAGTAATCTCTGATAATCTTTTGTGTTTCTGTGGGGTCAGCTGTGATTTGATCTTTTGTATTTCTGATTGTGTTTATTTGGGCTTTTTCTTTCCTTTTATTGTTCATTCTGGCTAGGGGCCCATCAATCTTGTTAGTTCTTTCAAAGAACCAGCTTTTTGTTTTGCTGAAGTTTTCTATGATATTTTTATCTTCTATCTCCTATATTTGGGCTCTAATTTCAGTGATTTGGATTATTTTGCTAAAGTTGAGGTTTTGGTGGTTTTTCTTTTCAGCTCCCTTAAGTAATTTGCTAGGCTTTCAACTTGTGATCGTTCCATTTTCTTGATGTGTGCTAGTAGAGATATAAATTCTCTTCTTAGAACTGATTTCATGGCATCCAAGAGGTTTTGGTAAGACCTTTCTTCAATTAAATTTGTTTCCAGGAATCTTTTAATTTCTGCTTTGATTTCAGTGTTGACCCAGTAGTTGTTCAGTATCATGCTGTTTAGTGTCTATGTCTTTGTGGAATTTGGGGAAATTTTGTTGGTGTTGATATTTATTTTTTATTCTACTATGGACTGTGAAGGTGCATGGCAATCTTTCAACCTCATGGAATTTTTTGTGCTTAATTTATGGCTAAGGATGTAATTAATCTTGGAGTACATGCCATGTGGTGATGAGTAGAATGTATATTCTGTGGCTGTTGAGTGGAATAATCTGTAGGTATCTGTTATGTGCATTTGGTTGAGTGTTTAGTTTAGGTTTTGGATCTCCTTGTTGATTTTTTTGTCTCAATAATCTATCTAGGGTGCTAGTGGAGTATTCAAGTCCCATGTTATAATAGTGTTAGAGTCAATATCTTTTTTTAGTTTACTTAGTTGTTGCTTTATAAATGCTGGTGTTCCTGTGTTGGCTGCATATATGTTTAAGATGGGTATTTCTTGTTGATGGGTTGAAATCTTATCATTATGTAGAGTTCTTTTACATCTTTTTGAAATTTTTGGTAGCTTAAAAGCTGTTTTGTTTGATATTGAGATTGTGATTTCTGCTTTCCTTTGTCATCCATTTGCCTGGAAACTCGTTTTCTGTCCTTTAACTTTGAGTCTATGTGCATTCCTTTTTGTGAGATGATTTTCCTGAAAGCAGCAAATAATTGAGTCATGGTTTCTTACCTAGTTTGCCAATCTCTTTCTTTTCAGTGATGCATTTAGTCCATTCACATTCGTGCTGATTATTGAAATGTGATTGTTTATCCCTGTCATGAGGTTCTCATAAAGTTTTTCCTTTGTTTGTTTTTTTTGCCTTAGGGGTTGATGTATATGTGTGTTTTCCAGTTTCTTGTTGCATAATTTTCTCTGTTGATTCTGGGCCCTGTGTTCTCTTGGGAAATGTGTGGTCATTCTTTTTTTTTTTTTTTTCTCCTGTCTTCTGTGCTTAATATCTTTTTAAGTGTCACCTGTAGAGCTGGTCTGGAAGCTGAACAACCTCTTAGGGATTGTATGTCTGGGAAGGATTTGAATTCTCCATCACTAATGAAGCTAAGCTTGGTTGGGTAGGAAATTTTTGGTTAAAATTGTTTATCTTTGAGGACTTTGAATATTGGACTACAGTCCCTTCTTGCTTGTAGTGTTTCTGATGATAGGTCTGCTGCTATTCTGATTGTTTTGCCCCAGGAGGTAGTCTGATCTTCCTCTCTTGCTGCCTTTATAATTTTTTCTTTTGTGCCTACTTTGTGTAGGTGAATTACTATGTGTCTATGGTTGGTTTTCTCATTTGGTGTCTTGTGGGAGTTCTCTGTGTCTCTTGTGCTTAACTGATCACATCTCTGGTGAAATAGGGAAAGTTTTCTTGGATTAGTTCCTGGATGACTTGCTCCAAGTTGTTCTCCATTTCCCTTTCTTCTTCTGGGATACCAATCAATTGTAGGTTTGGACTCTTGATATATTTGGTTATATCTTTGTTCTTTTTTTCTGAATCTTATTCTATATTTTTTTTACAGATTGTGTTAATTCAATGTTCTGGTCTTCAAGTTCTGATTTTCTTTCTTCAGTTAGATTAATTCTGCATTTCATGCTTGTTGTATTGTTATTTATTTCCTGGATGAAATTTTTTATTGCCAAAATCTCTGTTACAAGTTCTTTCAGTGTTGCATCTTGTCTTTCTTGAGTCTTATTTATTCTTTCCATCCATTCCCTAATCCCTGTCATATTCTGGGGCTAGTTGTTAGCAACTTTCATTGTTTGGGCACTAAGGTCTGATTTTTCAGTTTTCTCTTTGTTACACTTGAAATTGCCTGTGATATTCCTTTGGATTTTTCTCATTTGTGTCAGATTCCTTGTTTTTCTCTTTAGTTCTGTTATTCAGTGTCAGTGGGAGAGGCTTTCTCAGACCTCTCTGTTTGCTCAGACCTCTCTTCTTCCCTGATTTGAGCTCTGGATTTCTTCTATTTTGAAATAGGATGGTGGGTGGGAAGCTTTGCTGTCTCTTGTAGTTTTTGAAAGTTGAATAACGTAGGGAATGGGGCACTAGGATTCATAAACTACTTGCAAATTACAATGACTACTGATTGTGATATGTGTTGCCTGAGACCCACTCCCCACCATTGTTATATATGATGATGCAAAGCTGAAGCCAATGCAAAAAACTATTGAACACACACACATACATACACTCCAAAATAAACTAGAAGAACAGCAAAGTGAAATAAAACAAACAACAACAGAAAACCAAAAAAACTGAACACACACATACACGTCTAGCATAAAGTGAATGGAGAAGAAAAACAGAAAGACTGGGAGGAAAAATGGAATTCAGATGGAATCCTCACATGTATATTGACACACACCTTAAACTATAAAAAATACAAATTAAAATACCCCAGAAGAACAAAGTAACAAAAATAAATCGCCAACAATAATAAAATTGAAAAATAAACTCTCAGTTATTTGCATACACATATATTTGTTGCAGCTTTATTCACAATAGCGAAAATATGGAACCAAGCGGGTTGCCCATTGAAGCTGAACTGGATAAAAAAATGTGGTACATATATACAATGAATTATTATGCAGCTATAAAGAAAGACAAATATATGGACTTTGCAGCAACTTGGATGGATTTGGAGCTGATCATACACAGTGAGGTATCACAGAAACAAAGAACAGAGTTCCGTATGTTCTCACTCATAAGCGGAACCTGAACAATTATAATGCTACAAGAAAGCAATTGGCATCAGCAGGAATCTGTCAGGGGAAGGAAGGTGGGATTAGCAGTTAAGGAAAACTGTTAGGGGTGGGAGGGGCATACCTCATCAACAAGGATAACTGCATGATCAATGTTTACATACTTAACCCTGAATTATACCCCACAATGTTATAATAAAAATTTAAAAAAAGAAAAAGAAATCAACAAACAAAAGATAAAAGAAACAGAAAAAGAAAAAAATTAGGAGATGCAGAACAAACCTTCACATACACATTCATGTGCAAAATAAAAAATATTTAATAAATAAATGAACAAACAAGCAAAAAATTTTTAAAAAATTAAAAATTAAAAAAAAAAAGATAACCTACCCTCTTGTGCCAGGCTTTGTAATTGTTTCTCTAATCTGATCTCTCCTGTAGCACTTGTATCTCTTTCACTCTCTCCCTAGTGTCTTGAGAAGGAAAGGAAGAGGGGCAGTGGAGGTGGTTCGGACTGCAGTCCTTTCCTACCACTCCTGAATGTCAGGGAGATCTCCAGTGGGGAGGTTCAGGATTGACTCTTCTCCAGGTGTGTACTCATGGGGGGTGCCCCAGCCAGGCTTATCCTGGAATGGAGTTCTATTGCAACTGACATCCAGGCTCTGCCTGGGTTTGTCCCTCTCAGTCATGACCCAGCTGTCTGGGTCTGACGTTCAGAGGATTGCTGGGGAGGAGGGTGTTTGGGTCAGCTCCATTGATCTCTCTGGAATCCTTCCTCATCCTTTGTTGGCCACAATCTTTGTCCCTTGGCCAGATCAGGGTCGGAGGTGGGGTACCAGGACTCAGCACTCATAAGGTCTCTCTGAAGTTTGTGCTTTTAGGATATTTCCTCTTGATCATGATCAATCCCTGAGTAGTTGATTCACCAGTCACAGAGGTCGATTCTGTTGCTCCGTTGTGAGCAAATCAGAACACTTTCCTGTCACTCCTTCAAAATGATGGTGGGTGCCACTCTTTTCTTCTTCCATGTGATTCTGCCTCTAGACTCCTCCACAGTCCCTGTTGCCAGTGCCCAGCCAGACGCTGAAGTGGTGAGGCAAAGCCTAGAGCCAGCAATCTCTCCTACCACAGTAGTGAGGCAGATCCTGGGGTGGTTCACTCCCCACTGCTTCTTCACAGAAAAACTCTTGTCTTTTTTTTTTTTTAAGTGACACTTAGCTTCTGTGACCTGGGAAGAGCCAGGGACCAAGCAGAGAAGACCAGCACCAGCTATTGCACCAGGACCCTTGCCACTTGCCCACAGTCCTGACTTAGTCTTTCTTAGCATTTTCTTCCCAGGAATGGTTTTGTTGATTAAAAAAAAAAAAAAAAAGATGCTCAGCTTCTGAATCTCAGGACTCTCTTGGGCCCAGGCCCAGCAGCTGTGACACCAACTCCTCCACCAGGAGAACCCTGGCCACTAGCTCCTAAGCCTTCACTCAGACAGCCACTCACACACCCATTCACTCACCAGCACATACACAAAATTTTCCATACACTCACTCACACTGGCCTCATATAATTTGACTAGCTTGGCTGCCATCTTCCTCCCACCTTAATAACTAATTTTTTTAAATGTTAAAGTAATACCTTTCTGTGTTTTTCTCTTATTTATATTGTAAATAACAATAAATTATTTAAATTTAGTTATAATTTATCAATCATGGCAAAGAATTTTTTATTACTTTTATTGTGACTTGTTTTATTCTTAGTTATCTATGGCTTTTGAATCTCTGATTAATATGATACTAGATCTCCTGAATCATCAAATTGTCATATGTTCTTCTCACTTCAAGTGTACTTTGAACACTACATAAAATTGTTGTACATGGCCGGGCTCAGTGGCTCAGCCTGTAATCCCGCGCCTTTGGGAGGCTTAGGTGAGTGGATTGCCTGAGCCCACAGGTTCATGACCTGCCTGGGCAGCGAGACCTCATCTCTACAAAAAAAAAATCAGCCGGGCGTGGTAGCGCATGCCTGTAATTCCGGCTACTTGGAAGGCTGAGGTGGAAGGATCGCCGGAGCCCAGCAGGTCGAGGCTGCGGTGGCCAGGAGCGGCCACTGCACTCCAGTCTGGGCAACAGAGTGAGACTCCGACTCAAAAAAAAAAAAAAAAATTGTTGTACATCATTCCTTTGGCTGTTGCCGAATCTATTTTATTTTTATTTTATTTTTATTTTACAATTACATATAAAAGATTTCCGAACTCTTTAATTTCATTTTCTAAATATTTTTAAAATATTAAAATGCATTTGTTTGTTTGTGTGTGTGTGTGTGTGTGTGTGTATGTCTGCGTTTGTAATATCTCAGTATAGGAAGTCATTATCTGTGCTTTATTCTAGTCTGTTGTTTAACTTTAAAATAAATATATTTTTTTCAAAAAGGTAATAAAAAAATATTCTTTCTAAAAGTTGATTTTGAACATTTTCTCCCAAATGTCTGTTTTCCTTTTACCCTCATAAAATAGCATATTTATCTGATTAATAGAATCTTGTTAATCTCATTCAGAAGGTTTTATTTTTCAAGTTTTTAAGGTATTAATCCACATTTCAGTGATTGCTAATGTTGAATCTATTCTGTGTGCATGTTGTAACAGTTTATGAAACTGTTCCTTTTGGTTATTTTTATAATGTTCTTTTGCCAGAGCAAGTAGACTTATCACCACCTCAGAAAAATTTCTTGAAATGATCCTTTGATTTTTGCAAAAATTGACTTGACACTTACTAGTATCTATTTTCTCAGGATAATTTTCTCATTCCCAAGCTAATATATTTTTTAAGTTAATATTGCTTTTATTCTATTTTGTTTCTTATGAATAGGTTTTTTATTTGTTTGTTTTAGTTAGTTTCTGCTCCTGACAGTGTCTTGTTCCCTCTGAGGTTATTTTGTTGTGAAAATGGTTTGTTTTTTGTTTTCCTTATTGCTACATAGTTCTCTGAAGTACAGGTATTTGACTTTCATTAAATTTATTTCATATTCAAAAACAAGAAGTAAAAACTTTGATTTTAGTGTAATGTGATGAGAATGATATAGAGTCTTTCTTAATACCATCAAATACATTTTATGTATTTATTTCCTCTATTCAGCTGTGTTCTGTCTAAAGGTCAATATCTTGGCTGCTGTCATTTTTAGTATAAGAAAGTATTTTTTTATCTTTATGAAAAAGTTATTAGTCTCACCACTTGTCATGTCAATTTTTGCTTGTGTTCAGAAAGTTTCTTTAGCAATCAGGAAGGCTTTTTAAAAAAGTCTTTGTTTGTGGTACTAGAAGGCTAATTTGTGCACTTATATTATTTTGATGATTGCCTGTAACTCATTTACAGTTTTACTATTCAAAATATATTGCATTTGTTTACTAATTTTTATATTCTTGCTTTTTCTCATATATCAATATTGTAAAATTTATTTTACTTTGGTGAATATTCAAGAGAAAAAAACATACATGGACAAATTACCATCGTTAATCAGAACTAATATTTATACACAATTAGAAGGCATTTTTAGACGTAATTAGAAGCCATATTTCTTTTCAAATTTGCCCCAGAACACAAGTCAAAACCAGAAAGAAAAAAAAACAAAAAGCAAAAAACAAAACTGCATGTATGGCTCTAAACAACATCATCTAAGCAATTGATCACAAATTTTTCCTATTCAAAGGAATATTTGCTTAAGCAAATATTATATATTTAATTCAATAAATATTTATTTCTTTATTTTTATATTAACTTGTCTCATTTTACGCCTTCCCTGGTTTATGTAACTATTTGGTTATTTAAAGAATATTTTTGTAATTAGAGATCTGTAATATAACGTATAGCTATATTATATGTGACATAATTTTTGAAGGTCAATATCACTTTAAACAATTATTTTTTATCTCATAACTACCAGACTATTCTTAAAATACAAAATCAATATTTGAATGTAAATGCCTATATAATATCTACCACAACATTATGATAGAATCATCTAACTTTCAGAAGTCAATTTCATGAACATTTACACAGACTCTTCCATATATTTCAGTGATAGTTTTTATTTTTATTAAGTATCCACAACCTTAAAATGATTATACTATTGGAAACAAGTAACCAATACAGATCTCCCAAGTGAATCTGCTAAATTTATTTTGGTTGGTAAATAATGCTACAGAAACTCCACAAACACACATTTTCTTTGAGAAAATATCATTTGGAGAAGATCAAAGAATGTTTAACAAATTCATGTCAAATTTATGATTTTTTAAAAAAATTGTGAACTTCTTCTAGTAAGTCATGTGTATGCCATACAGAATAACAATATATTTGCTACGAAAGCACAAGTCATTAATAAAATTATTAAAATTAATACAATCTTAAAAAATAAAGTGTTAAACTATCAAACTGGAGCTTAATTAAAAAAAAAGTTTGGAAAAGAGCTAGTATATCAAATACAAACTTTAAAAAAAATTGTACAAATCAGGATAAAATTTTTAATAATAAAATTTAATAGCCAAAAATTATTGAAGAATACTCTTGAATATATTGGACTTATCAATGAGTGGTCCTTTGGAAATTTAGTGAATAAAACAAAATTATTTTATTATATTCTGTAGTACACTTATATTTAATTGGAAACAATTATTTTCAGTGAAGCAAATTAGTACAGAAGATTACATTGTTATAACATTGGTAAATTTAAAGTTAGAATTTCAAATAGCAAAATATAAATTTTCATTTGTAAGTAACATTAATTCTATATGTAGAATAATGTCTACAAACTGTGCTAGGCTATTTTTTTTGTACATTCTTCTGGATAAAGAATTTTGTTTCAGAGCTTCCTATTGAACACTTTGGCACACAATTGACTCTTCTGTGCATCCATCACTATACTGCTCTGAGCTGTATGATAACAGTAATGGCAATCAGAGATTTTATTTTATGATAAAGAGCTATATAATGTGAAAGTTGCCAAGCAGCAGAAGTCTGAGGCAACAAAAAATAGACTGAGATTAAAATTTTTACAGTCTCTTGGTAGAAAACTACTATATAATAAAACAACTAGCTTGTGTTTTTTTAAAGTTAAATTTACAAAAAAATATTGTCATGAGTAACATATTGTCTTTCTTGTCATTAGCCCATTTTGAGGACAAACTAAAAGAATCTGTGATTTTATAAATAAACTTTCTTTGGATGAAAGAGTGATATTATGGAATCTACTTACTTACTGACCCATATGCAACTTGATTTGATCCAGCTCAACAAATATCCAATGAGTGCCAAGTGCAAGGCATTGGGCCAGTCATTTTGAGACGCACTGTAATGAATAAGATGTACAATGATGAGTAAGGAGATATCATTTCCTCCAATATAGAAGATGATTGACATACATTTCTGTATATAGAAATATGGAATGTAATATATCTTGTAAAAGAAACCATGATTTAGAGAATGCATATATATGATAAAAATCTCCATATGTATATTTATTTACCTGGATGAACACAATCTAGGAATTGTAATTTAGGCTGCAATATTACCAGAAGATAGTTTCAAACTTATAATTTTAGGAAAATATAAATAAATAAATAAATAAATAAATAAATAAATAATTGAAAATGACTAACTGCATTAAGCATTAAGTTTTTAACAATAATTTGTTGCTTTCCTAACAGAACTAATATGGTTTAGAAAATGGTGGTGCTACCATAGGCACTTGTACAGGTTGTCAAGGGAACTATTTGAAGTGACACTTTACCCTAAGTTAAAGGGTAAAATAAGGGTAACTACATAATGAATATTTGTATACCTAATCCTGAATTGTGCTCCACAAATTTAAAATAAAAACCTTAAAAGTTAAAAAAAGGAAAAAATAAAATTTTTAAATGATGTAGAGAATAATATATGAACTAAACAGAAAATAGAAGATATTCAAGAAAATAACACAAGGGAAAGTATAGGTAGTGCATTTTCAAGATCCAGAAACAAACTGGTTATAAAATTTCTTGAAAACTCTAACACAATCCTGAATGGGTTAAAACCATAAAGGTCTTAAAGTTTGTTACTTATATAAATGCTTTCTTATGGTGTTAGGATTATAAAAGGGAGGCAACCAATGATCAGATTTTTCTTTAAAATAAAAAATTTGTATTTGACCAATATAACTGTATGCTTCAAGAAATGTTATTATACATAGATATATTTTGCAGTATTGTGAATAAAATCTTTCCACTTTTATTGTTATTGAAATATAGTTATTACCTATGATAGTAAGAGTCCTAAAATATTCAGGTTGATAACATACAGTTGTGGGGGGAACCAACAAGATGGCAACAGGACAAGTCAGACTGTGATAATCTCCACAAATGTTGACTGCTGCAGCCAGTTCTATGTGTTACTGCCACCACCACTGCTGCTTCCATGAAAGGTGGCTGCTACAGCTGGTCTCATGCAATGTGCTGCCACCACCACTGCCACTTTGACAGAGGGAGGCTACTGCAGCCAGTCCCACATGCTGTGCCACTACCACAGCCTTTGGCTCCCAGCACCACAGATTTCCTGCATCCCTCCCTGGCCCCAGGTCACCCATGGCATGCTGATCTTCAGTGACCAGCTGTCTCGCACTCCGTGGCAAGACCGGAGAACAGCTGGAGCCCAGAGTCCAATCAGTGGAGAGAGAGGATCCAGGAGGGTCAGGGAGGAGGGCCGTGCCTGGTAAAGAGGTGCCCACTGCAGCCATTTTCTCTGTCCCAGGACCAGGCAGAGACATGTATCACCCACCCAGCTCCACACAGCTCTGCCTCACCTCCAACTTGGGACCTAAGGTGATCTCATCAAACGGAGAGAGACAGAAACCCCTACCCCTGATAGATCAGACACAGACAGGTTGGATCTGAGTGGCAGACCAGACAAGCAACAAGCCCACTGAACCCAGATGTGACCCTAGTTGTGAGCAACCCTACCAGCCTGCAATGTGAGCTAGAGATCAGAGTTGAAAGAACGCTGGGCTCACAGAAACATCAGAGCAAGCTTGATTCCATTGTTTTTACTTTTTTAAAATTTTTATTCTTTGTTTTATGTTTCTTTTTTCTTTTCTCTTTTTTCTATCTTCTCTCTGTTTTTGATAACGTTTTTGTACTTGATCTGTTGCTGTTATTTTAATGATTTCTTTTTTTTCTTTAGATCTCCTGTTTGTGTAGGAAAATTGTGAACCTATAGGGAGGTTGGTTGGCTTGCATGTTTGTATGATTGTCTGTATGTTTTAGTTTTTGTTTTACTCTTCTCTGTCCTTGTGCCTCTTTTCATTTGTTAGACAGTACATTTGTCTGTTATCCCTCTTACTCTTCTCTCTCTCCACTGTCTTCTTTCTCCCCTTCCTTCCCTGTTCCATTCTTTTCCTTTTTCTTACCTCAATTTGCTTTCAGGGAGCAAACTTACACCACCACTGCAAGGACAGACAGCAAGGCAGTGGGAAGGGAGTTCCAGGGTACCCATAAATTGGTCGGTGGATACTGGAATCTGCAGACAGATTTTGAATCACAATTCCCCCCCTCAATTAACTCAATGAAATCTCAAAACTGCAAAGAAGACTAGCCCCCAAATCACAATCCAGCCTCAGAATTTAACAAAGATTGAGGAATCACGTAAGGAATAAGAGATTGAGCAAACAAAAGTAAAAGCAACCCCACCATTTCTGAAGGACAGAATTAAAGAAGGGGAAGAAAAAAGTGGGGAGGAAATTCTGCACAAATGAAGAAAAACCAAAAGAAGAATATAAGTATCACACAGACCCCTGTGAGGTCAGACACTGAGAAAACAGACTTCAGAACGCAAACAATGAAGTCCCCCCAGAATGACTGGTCACATACTACAAACCCAGACATCAAAACTTAATAGAGAGAATAAAAAGAATTGAGGAGAGACAAGAGGAAAATAGGAAGGAGTTGATAACTGAGATAACAGTAGTGAAGAATTGAAAGAAAAGGATTGAAAGAAATAACAAATTAATAAGCATGGAAAGTGGGATTAGCCAAGCAGAAGAAAGAATATCAGAGCTTGAGGACCAAAATATAGAATAAACTGAAAACATTTAAAACATAGAAATGAAGCTTAAAAAGACAACAAAACCTTCAAGAACTGAGCAATTATTTTAAGAGCTCAAACCTAAGAGGTATTGGACTTCCTGAGGCAGAAAGAGAGACAGAGACCAACCTGGAACAAACATTGCATAAAATCATTCAAGAAAACTTGCTTCAACTCATCAGTGATGCAAAAATTCAAGCACAAGAGATCCAGAGAACCCCTGCAAGACAACAAATGAGAAGACCAACTCCCAGAAACATAATAATTTGCCTAAACAAAGTAGGTGTAAAAGAAAAAATCCCAACAGCAGCAAGAGAAAAAGGTCAGACTACCTACCAGGGAAGATCAATAAGAATAGCAGCAGATTTATTTACAGAAACACTTCAGGCTGGAAGAGCATAGAGCCCAGTCTTCAAAGTCCTCAAAGATAAACAATTTCAACCAAGAATAACCTACCCAGCTAAGCTGAGCTTCATCAGTGAGGGGGAAGCAAAATCTTTCCCAGACATTCTATCCCTAAGATTTTATGCTACCTCTAGACCACCTCTGCAAGAAACACTTAAGAAAGTATTAAACAAGAAGAAAAGGAAAAAAGAATGACAATGATCTTCACAAGAGTGCAAGAAAAAGATTGAAAACACATGTGAATAAACCCAAAAATTAAAAGAAAGACAATGAACAGGAACAGTAAAAGCTCTATAAGAACCTTATGACAGGGATAAACTCTAACATTTCAATAATTATCCTGAATATGTAGGGGCTAAATGCACCACTGAAAAGCCATAGAGTGCCAAATGGATAAAATATCATAAGGCAACAATATATTGTCTCCAAGAGACTCATCTCACCAGAAAGAACACTCATAGGCTCAAAGTAAGAGGATGGGAAGCAAACTTTCAGGCAAATGGAACAAAAAACAAAGCTGGAGTTGCAATCTTAATATCAGAAAAAAATACCATTTAATCTATCAAAAATTAAAAAAGATACAGACGGTCACTACATAATGAAAAAAGGTTCAATCCATCAACAAGAAATATCCATCCTAAACATATATCCACCCAACATAGGAGCACCAATTTTCATAAAGCAGTTTCTAGGCAAACTTAAAAAAAAGACATTGATTTTAATACAATCATAGCTGGGGATTTGAATACCCCACTCACAATTCTAGACAGATCAAAAAAATCAGCAAGGAGATCCAGAATTTCATTGTGACTCTTGACTAAATGAACTTAATTGATACCTACAGAACACTCCATCCTCAAACCATAGAATATACATTTTTCTCATCACTGTTTGGAACACACTCTAAGATAGACCACATCCTTGGTCATACACTTTCTCAGACTACAGTGGAAAAAAAAATAATAATCAGCATCAACAAAGTTCCCCCAAAACCCACAAAGACATGGACACTAAAAAGCATGATGCTAAGCAACACCTGGGTCACAATGGAAATCAAAACAGAGATTAAAAGATACCAGGAGACAAATGAAAATGAAGAAACATCTTACCAAAATCTCTGGGATGCCATAAAAGCAGTAATAAAAGGGGAATTCATATCTCTACAAATGTACATAAAAAATGGAAAAATCGCAAGTTGACAGCCTAACAAGTCACCTAAGGAAGCTGGAAAAACCAGACCATCAAAACCCTAACTTCAGCAGAAGAATTCAGTTCATCAAAATAAAAGCCCAAACCTGGGACATAGAAGATAAAAAGATAATTCAAAAAATCAATGAAACAATAAGTTGGTTTTTTAAAAGGATAAACAAAATTGATGGTCCCTAGCTAGACTGACCAAGAAAAAGAGAGAGAAAGTCCAAACAAACACAACCAGAAACACAAAAATGAAGTCACATCTGACACTGGAGAAATACAAAAGATTATCAGAGACTACTATGTACACTTGTATGGAAACAAACTTGAAAACCTAAAGGAAATGGAGGACTTTCTGATATCACACAACCTCCCTAGGTTGAAACAAGAAGAAATTGCCACCCTAAATAGCAATCAAGGAAATTGACTATGTCATAAGGAAACTATCTACAAAAAACAAACAGACAAACAAACAAAAATACAACAGAAAAAAACCCCTAGACCAGATGACTTTCCAGCAGAATTCTAAAAAACCTACAAAGAGGAAATGATACCAGTCCCACTGAAAGTATTCCAGGTGATTGAGAAAGATGGTACTCTCCTCAAATCATTTTATAAAGTTAACGTCGCTTTGATACCCAAGCCAGGTAAAGACTCAACAAAGAAGGAGAACTACAGGCCAATATTCTTAATGAACATAAATGTTAAAATTCTTAACAAGATCTTAGCAAACTGGATTCAACAATACATCTCAAAAACCATCCACCACGACCAAGTAGTCTTCATCCCTGGGATGCAGGGCTGGTTCACCATTCACGAGGTCAAAAATGTAATGTAATTAAATACTTCAACAGATATAAAAACAAAAACCACATGATTATATCATTAGATACAGATAAAGCTTTTGATAAAATCCAGCACCCCTTTTTCATAAAAACCCTTGAACATCTTGTCATAGATGAAACATACCTCAAAAGAGTAAGAGTCATCTATGAGAACCCCACAGCCAGCATGCTGCTAAACAGACAGAAATTGGAACCATTTCCCCTGAAACCTGGAACAAGACAAGGATGCCAACTCTCACTCCTCTTGTTCAGCATAGTTTTGAAAGTCTTAGCTAGAGCAATCAGAGAAGAAAAGGCGATCAGTCATATCCAAATATGAAAATAGGAAGTCAAGTTATCTTTCTTTGCAGACAACATGTCCTATACCATGAAAACCCAGGATAATCTGTCAAAAAACTTTATTGACTGATAAAGGACTTTGACAAAGTCTCAGGGTATAAAATAACTGTGCAAAAGAAAATCACATGTCTATACACCAATAATAAACAAACAATAACCCAAATAAAAAGTATAATTTCATTCACATTAGCCACAAAAAAATGAAATACCTTGGCATCTCCCTAACCAGAGATGTGAAAGACCTTTACAATAAAAACTACAAAACACTGCTCAAAGAAATCAAAGATGACACAAACAAGTGAAAAAATATTCCATACTCATGAATTGGAAGAACCAACATCATTAAGATATCCATTCTACCTAAGGCAATCTACAGATTTAATGCAATACTCATCAAATTACCAGCAACATTCTTCTCAGACCTAGAAACAACAATACAGGAATTCATATGGAAACATAAATGACCAAGAATAGCCAAAACAATCCTCAGCAAATAACACAAAGCAGGAAGTATCACACTCTCAGACTTTAAAATTTATTATAAAGCTACAAAACAGTTTGGTATTGGTACAAGAATAGGCATTAGAACAATGGAATAGAATTGAGATTCCAGAAACAAAACTTCAATTTCTCAACCAACTCATCTTCAACAAAGCCTCCACCACTAACCACTGGGGAGACAAGAACCTATTCAGTAAATGGTGCTGGGAAAACTGGCTGCTCACATGCAGAAGATTGAAACAGGACAGCTTCCTATCTCCATACACAAAAATTCACTCTAAATAGATCAAAGACCTAAACGTACAACTTCAAACTAGAATAACCTTAGAAAATGCAGGAGACACTCTTATGGAAATTGGAACTGGCAACCAATTCTGGATCCCAACCTGAAGTGCCTATGCCATAAGAGATAAGATACACAAGTGGTACTTCATCAAACTGAAAAGCTTCTGCAAAGTCAAAGAAACCATTGAGAGAGCAGGGAGACAGCCCACAGACTGGGAAAAAATATTTGCCAACTCCATGTCTGACAAAGGACTAACATCTAGGATCTACAAGGAACTCAAATATGCTGAAAAGAAACAACAGCAACAACAACAAAAACAGCTCCATTACAAAGTGGGCAAAAGATATGAATAGCCAGTTCTCAAAAGAAGACATAGGAGTAGCCAACAGATATATCAAAAGATGTTCAGCCTCAGTAGTCACCAAGGAGATGCAAATTAAAACTACACTGAGTTACTACCTAACTACAGTCAGGATGGCCATCATCAATAACTCAAAAAATAACAGATGTTGGAGAGGATGTGGCAAAAAAGGAACACTTCTACATTGTTGGTGTGAATGCAAACTAGTATAACCTCTGTGAAAAGCAGTGTGGCAATTCCTAAAAGTTCTAAAAATTGGCCTTCCATATGACCCCACAATCCCCCTACTGGGAATATACCTGGAAGAACTCAAATCACTCTATAAAAAAGATACCTGCACATGTATGTTTATGGCAGCATTGTTCACAATAGCACGAACATGGAACCAACTGTGCTGCCCACCAAAAGAGGACTGAATTTAAAAAATGTGGTACATGTACACAATGGAATATTACACAGCCATAAAGAAGAACAAAATTATGAGCTTTGCAGTAACCTAGATGGAATTAGAATGATACTGAGTGATCTTTCACAGAAACAAAGAACTGAGTATCACATGTTCTCACTCATAAGTGGACCTTGAACAACCACTGAAATACTATAAGAAAAGGATTGACTGTAACAGGAAACAGCAGAGGGGAGGTAGAGCAGAGGGGAGGTAGAGCAGGAAGGTGGGATTGACAGTAGTGGAAGTCTGCCTGGGGAAGGGGGGCACACCTCATCAACAAAGGTACCTGCACAGTGAATATTTGTATACATAACCCTGAAATGTACCCCACAATTTTAAAATAAAAAAATTAAAAATTAAAAAAATCTTACAGTTGTGATTGTAAATCAGAGTTAAGCATATCAGTTTTATTTGTAAACTTTTTGTAATTTCTATAAATGCTGTAGCTTACCATGTCCTCAGAATAATAGTTTAATTTTGAGATATTTGAGCTATATATGTATATATATATTTCAAATATAAAATACATATTTTGACTTTATATTTTCTTAGAATGACACAATAAGTTAAACTTTTGTGATTTTCTACAAAATTCTACTTAATTGATTCTACTAACAATGACAATAGAATTTCTCCTCTTGTCTTTTACCGCTAAAGAAGAAAATGGATGGTTCGATTTAAATTTGTTTTTTTCTTATTCATACCCAGCTATTTTATTCTAACCCAATTCACCTCTCTTATCTTGTCAATACATTCCACATTATTTCTTTAAATATTGAAGTTTCTAGGACAAATTTTCTCTCTATAATTTCAGCAAACTTGTTAACCACCACAGAGTTTTTGGATTTTTTATTATAACAATGTTAAATTAGACCAATTCATGTTCAAATATTTTGATAATTTCAAATATCATATAAATTGCATTTTAAACTGACATTGTGTTAAACATTCCTACCTATTTTTAGGGTCTATATAACAAAGTCATAGGAAGACCATTATCACTGCCAAATTCTCTACCTTTTAAAAATATTAATATATACATTTCACTCTATTTAAATGCAAGTACTTAAGCTTAAATCCCAGTTGTTCCATTCTAACTATGAATCTACATATTATTGTATTTTTAGACAACCTAAGTGCAACTTTTTTTTAATTTTAAAGATGTGTGGTACAATTCCAAATTATAAGTAGCTATATAAGTAGTCATCATACAGGGGAAGTTTGGGTAACACTTTGATCCCCACTTTACCTGGTTTGAGATCAGGTACCCTTATTGATGTTATGTGCCACCCTCTCTCTCCTTAGTGTCCTGAATCTGCCAATCCCTTTCTTATAGTATTATAATAAATGTCCATGGTCCACTTATGAGTAAGCACAAGTGGTATTCAGTTATCTGTTTCTGTGATAGATCACTAAAAATAATAGACTCCAAATCAATGAAATTTGTTAAAAAGTCAGTAATTTTGTCCTGTACAGCTGCATAATATTCCATCATCTTTAAATACCACATTTTTTTTATCTAGTCCACTTTCATTGGGTGGCATGGATCGTTCCATGTTTTTTGCTATTGTGAATAGGGTTGTAATAAACATACATGGGCAGGTATATTTTTGGTAGAATTATTTTCGTTCCTTCAGGTATATTCCCAGAAGGGGGATTGCTAGGTCAATATGAAATGTCAATTTTTAGATCTTTTAGAAATTGCCACAATCTTTTCCATAGAGGAGATATTAATTTACACTCTCACCAACAATGTAGAGGCAGTCCCTTTTCCTCACATCCTCTCCAGCATCTGTTGTTTTTTGGTATATTAATAATGGTCAACTTGACTGGTTTAGGTGTTTTCAAAGTGTGATTTTGATTTTGATTTCTCTGAAAATTATTGAGACTGAGCATTTTTTCATGTGTCTGTTGACTGCTCATATGTCTTCTTTACAAAGTGTCTATTCGATAAAGAATCACATGATTATATCATTGGACACAGAAAAATTTTTCAACAAAATCCAGCGTCCCTTCTTGATAAAAACCCTGAAACACCTAGGCACAGAGAAAATATGCCTCAAAATAATGAGTCATCCATGATAAGCCAACAGTCAACATATTGATAGACAGAAATTGTAAGCATTTTTCCTGAAAACCAGAACAAGACAAGGCTGCCCAATCTCACTCTTCCTGTTCAACATAGTGTTGGAAGTCCTAGCTAGAACAATCAGACGAGAGAAGGAAATCAGGGATATCCAAATAGAAAAAAGGAAAGTTAAGCTATCTCTCTTTGCTAATATGATCTTATACTTTGAAAACCCAAAAAAATCTGTCAAAAACCTCCTTGAAATAAATTTTTTAAAAATCTCAGCATTTGATAGTTAAAAAAAACATAGGCACAAAGCCTTTAATATTCTTCTCAATGAGTCTCTTCTCCTTGAAAGGTGAGGCCCATAATGACTACCTCACATGCACATGCATTTGGAGTCTGAACGACTTATAATTTCTTAAGTCAATAAAGCCTATAAAAGTTATAGTATGTAAATTCATAGCCTTGGTTATAAAAGGTAATATGTTTTTACTTTGTTCACCAAAAAACTTGCAGAAGCCCTAAGTTGTCTTACTGGAAGTTTGATTATTAAAATGCACCATACAGGCCAGGCATGGTGGCTCAGGCTGATAATCACAGTTCTTTGGGAGGCCGATACATGAGGAATGCTTTAACCTAGAAGTTCAACACTAGCCTAGGCAACATAGCAAGGCCTCATTTCTGCAATATTTTTTTCGTTTAAAAAGTGAAAGAAGAAAAGTCGCCATGCTGTCAGGAAGACCAAGTCACATGATGAGACTTAATGTTGGCAGACTTTAAAAGGCCCCAGATTAGATCACTGCTGATAGCTAGTATTGTCAATCATGTGAATGAGCCATCTTGAAAGTTAAGGCCAATTGAATCGTCAGATTAATGCAGCTTCCCCTAACAATTATAACCTCAGGGAGATCCAAAACATGAACTACTGCTCTGAGCCTTTTCCAAAAACTGACTTACAACATTGTAAGCAAGACATAATGATTGTTTTAAACTGTTCAAGTTTTATGATATTTGTTACACAGCATTAGTTGCTGTCACATTTTGCTATTTTTTATTATCTAGAAACATAGACTTGCAATTTACTATTAAAAATCTTATTTGTAGAAATATAAAGTATCAAGCTTAAATATTAAAGACTGGGTGTTTACAAAAATAAATTTCTCAATAGATTTAAGAAAATAGATATTATAAAAACTACATTTTTCTCTCACAAGAGGATGAAGTTAGAAGTTGGGCTGGGTGCAGTGGTTCATTTCTGTAATTCCAAATACTTGGCAGGCTGAGGAAGGAAGATGGCTTGTGCTCAGAAATTAGAGGCTGCAGTGAGCTCTAATTGCACCACTGAACTACAGTCTGGGTGACAGAGATAAACTTAATTTTTGTTTGTTTTTACTTTTAAAAACTGATTTGTAGAAATTAATTAATGAATTTTTTAACAACCAGTGAATCAAAAAAAGATCAAAATTGAAATTATAATAAATTGTAAATATGCATGAAAATAAAAAGACAACCTAACAACACTATGGCATACAGCAAAGTAATACTAAGGGGAAAATTTACAACTATAATTGTTTACATTTGTACAAATGACTAGACAATAAGAAAAAACTCAAATAGCAGCCTGACTATTGTTTAGGAAACTGGGTTGGGAGGGAGAGAGACAGAAAGCCAAAAGTTTATTTTTTGGAAAAAAAATAAATGAATTAACAAAATTGACAAACATTTAGTTGAGGAATGTAAGATAGTATAGCCACTGTGAAAAGCATGAAGGTATTAAAAATAGTAATACTATGTGATATATCAGTTCTGGATATCTGCACAAAAGAATTTAAAGCAAAATCTCAAAAATATATTCATATGCACGTGCTTGTAGCAGCTTAATTCACCATAGCTAATATGTGAAAGCCACTCAAATGTCCATTGACATCTGAACAGGTAAGAAAAATGTGGTGCATACATACAATAAAATGTTATTTATCATTGAAAAGCAACAAAAAATATGAAATATGCTACAAGATGTATGAATCATGAAGACATCATATAAAGTAAAATAGTTCACAAAAAGATTAAAACTGTATAATTGTACTTATGTTTTGAGAAGTCAAAAACATAGAAACAGAAAATAAAATGGTGTTGGACAGGGGCTTGGGGTGTGAAATTGGAAGTTATTGTTTAATTGGGTATAGCATTTGTGTTTTACAAAATTAAGGTTATGCAGATGAATGGTGATGATGGTTTTGAGCAACAAGAATGTGTTTAAATATTGCTAAACTCTATGCTTAAAATTATAAAAGAAGTTCATGTATTTAGTGGTATGCTTACTCCATCACAATAAAAAATAAATTAAAATAAGAATACCAATTTGTATACCATGAATAAAAGACAGACTTAGTTATTTGCCTTAAGAATAATTTTATTATAACTGTGTATGCAAAAATAACTAATTAAACACTAAAACAATTGTCAGATGTGGTGACTTGTGCCTGTAATCCCAGTTTTATGTGTTAAATGATAGTTGAAAATTATATATTATAAATTACCTAGTTTACAAATAATTTATTATGCTGGAAAAGTCTACAATAATATTTTTTGTGTTCTAGTGTTTTTACTATGTAGAATCTTAAGAATCCAAAAGAGATTATATTTCTAGTACTCTGTCACTTGAAGAAAGATAACCAATTCAAAGTAGTTTAAGAAGATTTTTTTAAAAATACTTTATTTTTTTAAACGTTAAAATAAAGGGATTAAAGGAAGTGTGTATGTGTGCATGCATACAAAAACCCAAAAACAAATTGTTTTTTATTAACAGAATTTTATTAACTATCATTCCACTTAGTAATAGAACATGCAATATTCATTTAATATATATAGGGCAGAGGGTTTCACTACCTACATTGACTTATGATAAATACAATGCACACACACACACACACACACACACACACACATATATACATATATATATTATAGCTATTACCATTTAACTCTATTTCTTTAATTTTAAAAAATAACATTTTAAAAGTAAATTTTGTTAATAAGCATGATATTTGACTGATCTATATAAATGTCAGAAGACTTTTTGTCAAAAGAAAATCCTGTAAAACTAAATGATTCAGGATATTTGTGTGTGTGCTTAGTATCAATGTACATATTTTGAGGCTTTATTATTCAATGTTATATGTTGCTTTTAAATTACTGCCTGGGAGGATTCCATGATGGTATCGGTATCAGTCAGAGTGCATAAGTCTCTACATAAATGAGCATGTCCAGGGATGAATATTCATTCTAGGGTGTTGGCAAATATGTGTGCAAATGTCTGATTGAGGGGAGATGTGGTAACAAGCAACCAGAGCTCTCCTGCTTAGATGGTTGCCCTGTGCAACAACATGGACCCCAGTGCACTCTGCAACCCAGAGGCAGGCACTATCTCTGCAGCACTACCTGGAAAAAAGGAGGATAAACCAGTGAGGATCACCTACTGCCAGTGCTGTCTGCCACTGTAGCCTTCAATGCCAAATTGGACACTGGCAGTTGAAGTTGCAGGGGGATCTGTGGAGACAATATACTACAGAAATTCATTCTGAGTCCCAGCTGAGGAGACCCAGGCACCCCATCCTCCAAATGAAGTGTTTGTGATTGTGCTGCAACAAAAGAACCCAGACCCAGCTCATAGCAGATGAGTGGCAATGAGTTTTAAAGTGACCCAGCACCCTTTTCCCAGTAATTCACAAGAGTGTGATTCAGGGTATATCCAGATCAATTTACCGGGAAAGGGCTGAACATAGGTTGTTCAGTTTGGGACAGTTCTCAACCTCCCCCTAACTGCACAAGGTGAATAAGAAGACAGACTTAGAAGTCAGAAACCCCTCCCCTCCAAAATCCCTCTACTCTGCAAAATGTAAGAAGAAGTGCTTGGGTCATGCCCGCAAGAAACCTGAAGGCTCAGAAACTTCCACAAGTGGGTGGTCAAGGACAACAAAAGTGTGTGTGTGTGTGTGTGTGTGTGTGTGTGTGTGTGTGTGTGTATGTGTGTGTGATCTACTTGCTTTCTTAAATATAGCTTGTTGGGTATGGGTAACTTGTTTTGTTTTATCCCTTCTCTTTCTTCTTTCTTTCCAATAAGAGTATATATGAGTGTGTAAATCTCATATTATTGCTTTTAGTTTATTTGGTGTTCTTTTCTCTTTCTGTTTTTTCTCTCTTTTTGCTTGTCTACCTGTCAGTTTGCATGCTTTCCCTTCTCTCCTTTGTTCTCTCCACTGTCATTTCCTCTCTATTCTCTCTTTCATAATTCCTATCCTTTCTTTCATGTTATTTTGTAGGGTATTCATGAACATACTGTAAAGAGGTGGGAAGTGGAATTCGGATGGTCTACACACCAATCAGTAGACATAGTGATCTACAGGCAGCTTTTGATCTTAACACCCCCAACACATCTTATTCAAATCTCAAATATGCAAAAGAAAAACATAGATTTCCACCTCCAACTGGCTTCAAAAACAAACTAATCCAGAGACTTTACCAATGGAAGAATAGGGGGTTGAGCAAAACAAAGCAAAACTGTTCCCTTTCTCACTATGCAATGCAAGTAAAGAGAAAATAAAAACTCATAACAGATATATAGAAATAAAAAAAAAAAAACACAGACACCACAAAAAGTCCAAAGAGGATATTCCACAAGTATACAGACTTTGGAACTCAAACAATGAAGAGCACCCATACCAAAAATGCACAGATCAAGCAATTTTTGGAAAAGATGAATAAGAACCTAGAAAAACAAAATGGAAGCATGAAATAATTCATTACTGAGATGCAGGCAATAGAAGATACAAAAAATGAAATAAATAGTAAACTGACAAGCATGGAAAACAGAATTAATCTGTCAGAAGAAAGAATTTCAGAGCTTGAAGACCAAAATTATGAACAAACCCAATCTGCTAAAAACATAGAAAGGAAGCATAAAAATGCAGAACAAAGTCTTCAGGAGATGTGCGACTATATTAAGAGACAGAACTTAGGACTGATAGGTATTCCTGAAGCACATAAGGAGAATGAGAGACGCCTGGAACAAACATTCCATGAAGTCATCAAAGAAAACTTCTCACGTCTCATCAGAGACACAGCAATCCAAACACAAGAGATACAGAAAACCACTGCAAGCCATAAAATGAGAAGACCTACTCCTAAACACAAAGTAGGTTTAAAAGAAAAAACCCTAAAGCAGTGAGAAAGAAAGGTGAATCTAGCTACTAGAGAAGACCAGTTAGAATAGCAGCAGAATTATCTATAGTAACACTACAAGCAAGATGAGCCTGGTGTCCAATCTTCAAAGTTCTCAAAGAAAAACAATTCCAACCAAGAATTTTCTACCCAGTTGGGTTTGCTCCATAGAGTGATGGAGAACTGAAATCCTTCCCAGATATTCAATCATTAAGAGTCTATGCTGCCTCCAGACCAGCTCTACAAGAGATGCTTAAAGTTATTAAGCACTGAAGAAAGAAGAAAAAAACAAAAAGTCCACATTTCTCACAATTCAAAAAAACCCAAAGAACCAACATAGCATGCAGAGTTAATTCTAGATTAAAAACACACACATATGTCAACTCCAAAATTAAAAAAATGAATAAACAAATAAACAAACAACAGTAACAAGCTGTATAAGAGCCTCAAGAGATAAACTCTTACATTTCAATAACCAGCCTGAACATGAATGGACTAAATGCATCACTAAAGACATAGAAT
Source organism: Carlito syrichta (assembly GCF_000164805.1). Classification (NCBI taxonomy): domain Eukaryota; kingdom Metazoa; phylum Chordata; class Mammalia; order Primates; family Tarsiidae; genus Carlito; species Carlito syrichta. Next base: position 230,516 of record NW_007253598.1, on the reverse strand, counting down.
GGAAAACTGAATAAAAAACCATGATGTGACAATATACTATCTCCAGGAGACACCTCTCACCAGAATGAACATTCACAGACTCAAAATTAGAGGTTGGGCTGGGCTCAGTGCTTAGCCTGTAATCCCACGCTTTGGGAGGCCTGGGTGAATGGATTGCCTGAGCCCGCAGGTTTGAGACTTGCCTGGGCAACTTGGCATAGATCTCATCTCTACAATAAATCAAAAAATTAGCTGGGCGTGGTAGCACACATCTGTACTTCCAGTTACTTGGAAGATTTGAGGCAAAAGGATCGCTGGAGCCCAGCAGGTCGAGGTTGTGGTGACCAGGAGCGTGTCACTGCACTACAGTCTTGGCGACAGAGTGAGACTCCGACTCAAAACAAACAAACAAACAAACAAATAAAACAAACCATTTTATAGCATAGGTGCATCAAATAATCTGATGAATTCCATAGTGAGACTCCAACTCAAAAAAAAGTTAGAGGATGGAAAACAAATTTTCAGGTGAATGAAACACAAAAGAAAGCAGGAGTTATCATCTTAATATCAAACAAAATAAACTTTAAGCAATCAAAACTTTTAAAAAGATACAGAATGACACTACATAATGATCCAAGGTTCAATTCATCAATAAGAATAATCCTTCCTAAATATACATGCTCCCAACATTGGATCACCAGCTTTTATAAAACAGTTATTAGGGAAACTAAAAAATAGTTATTGACTTTAACACTATCATAACTGGGGACTTAAATACCCAATAACCACCCCACATAGATCATCAAGGCAAAAAATCAACAAGGAAATCCAGAACCTCAACTTAACACTTAACCAAATGGACTTAATAGAAACCTACAAAACTCTTTATCCCACAATCACAGAGTATACATTCTACTCATTACCACATGGAATGTACTCTAAGATCAAGTACCTCATCAGCATAAACACATTTCATAAGATCAAAATACTGTCGTGCACCTTCTCAGACCACAGTGGAATAAAAACAAAAGTGAACATCAACAAAGTTCCCCCAAACCCCCAAATATATGAACACTAAACAACATGATGCTGACCAACTCCTGGGTCAACATGGAAATCAAAGCAGAAATTAAAAGATTACTGGAAACAAATGAAAATGAAGAAACATCTTACCAGAACCTATGGGATGCCATAAAATCAATAATAAGAGGGTAATTCATATATCTAAAGACACTCATGAAGAAAATGGAAATATCACAAGTTAACAGTCTAACAAATCATCTAAGGGACCTGGAAAAACAAGACCACCAAGGATCTAACTTCAGCAGAAGAATCCAGATCGTCACCAAAATAAAATCATAAATATGGGACACAGAAGACAAAAATATCAGCCGGTCTCTCTGGCTCAGCCTGTAATTCCAGTACTTTGGGAGACTGAGGCAAGTGGATTGCATGAGCCCGTGGGTTTCAGACCAGTCCAGGCATTTGGCAAGACCTTGTCTCTACAATACAAGTTACAAAAAAAAAAAAAAAAAGTCAGGTGTGGTAGTGAGCATCTTGTGGCTACTTGAAAGGCTGATACAGAAGGATCACCAGAGACCAGCAAGTAGATGCTGAAGTGACCAGAGTGTGCCACTGCACTCTTGCCTGGGTGACAGAGTGAGACTCCAACCTAAAAAAAAAAGAAAAGACAAAAATATAATAGAAAAAACATCAACCAAACAAAATACTTGTTATTTGAAAAGATAAACAAGATTGATGGACCTTCCTAGCCATATTGATGAAGAAAAAGAGAGAAAAAACCCAAGTAAACACAATCAGAAATGCAGACAATCAAGTGATACCTGACATCATAGAAGTACAAAAGGTTATTAGAAATTACTATGCACACTTGTGGAATCAAACTCAGAAACCTAAATGAAATGGAGAATTTTCTGACATCACACAAACTTTGAAGGTTGAAACAAGAAGAAATTGAGACCCTAAATAGACCAATATTCACCCAGGAAATTGACTTCATCATAAGAAAATTATCTATGGATCAAAGATCTGGATCTGATGAATTTCTGGCAGAATTCTACAAAACATACAAGGAAGAGCTGATACCAATCCTTTTGAAAATATTCTAGGCAATTGAGAAAGAACTCCCCCCAATCATTTTATAAAGCTAACAACACATTGACGCCCAAACTGAGTAAAAATCCAACAAAGAAAAATAGCTGCAGGTCAATATCCCTAATGAACACTGATGCAAAAATTATTAATAAGGTTCTAGCATACTGGATCCTACAACTCATCTCAAAAACCATCCATGATGATCAAGTACACTTTATCCCTGGGATGCAGGACTGGTTCAACATCTGCAAAACCATTAATGCAATTAAGAACTTCAACAGATATAAAAAGAACCACATGATTATATTAATAGACACAGAAAAACTTTTGATAAAATCCAGCATCCTTCTTAATAAAAACCCTTGAATACCTAGGCATAGAGGAAATATACCTCAAAATATTAAAGCCACCTATGATAAAGCCATAGCCAACATATTGATAAACAGACAGAAATAGAAAACATTTTCCCTGAAAACTAGAACAAGACAAGGCTGTCCACTATCACTTCTCCTTTTTAGCATAGTGCTGGAATTCCCAGTTAGAGCATCAGACAAGAAAAGGAAATCAAGTGTATCCAAGTAGGTAAAGAAGTTAACTTATCCCTCTTTGCTGACGGTATGATCCTGCACCTTGAAAATCCAAGAGAATCTGTCAAACAACTCCTTACACTGATAAAGGACTTAGACAAAGTCTCAGGGTATAAAATAAATGTGTAAAAGACAGTCACATTTCTATTCACCAGCAATAAACAGACAGAAAACCAATTAAAAAGCACAATTCAATTTACAATAGCCACCAAAAAAAAAAAAAAAACAGAAAAGAAAGAAAGAAATACCTTGGCATCTTCCTAACCTGAGAAGTGAAAGAGATTTACTACTCAAAGAAATCAAAGAAGACGCAAACAAATGGAAAAATATCCCATGCTTATGGATTGGATGAATTGACATTGTTAAGATGCCCATCCTAACCAAGGCAATCTGCAGATTTAACACAATACTCTTTAAATTATCAACATAATTCTTCTCAGACCTGGAAATGACAATATAGAATTTCATCTGAAAACATAAAAGACCACGAGTAGCCAAAAGAATCCTTAGGAAAAGAAACATTGCTGGAGATGTCACACCTCCAGACTTCAAACTCTATTAAAAATCTAGAATAATCAAACCAATCTGGTATTGGTAGAAGAAGAGGTATATAGACCATGGAAAAGAATAGAGATTCTGTGAGTAAAATCTCAGTTTCTCAATCAACACATATTTGCCAAAGCTTCCACCAACAACCACCGGGAAGTGAATGATGTGGGGGAAAACTAGTTGGCCACATGCAGGAGTTTGAAACAGGAACCCTACTTATCACCATAAACAAAAATCAACTCTACATGGATCAAAGACCTAAATGTAAAACCTCAAACTATAAGAATCCTAGTATAAAACATAGGAAACACACTAATGGAAATTAAAATAAATAACCAATTCCTGATCAACTCTCCAAAAGCAAATGACATAAAAAATAAGATAGACAAATGGGAGCGCATCAAACTGAAACACTTCTGCAAAAGCAATCATCAAGAAAGCTGTGAGATTATCCATAGAATGGGAAAATATTTGCCAACTGTAAATCCAAAAGAAGGCCTAACATTCAGGATCTACAAGAAACTCAAATGTGCTGAAAGGAAAAAACAAAAATAAAACAAACAAACAAAAACAGCCAACTCTATTAAAAATGGGCAAAGTATATGAATAGACACTTCTTAGAAGACATATGAGCAACAGAAAGATACGTGAAAAAGTGCTCAGCCTTACTAATCATCATATAAATATATATCTGTTCCCTTTATTACGAGTGACTGAAGTAGTAAGAATTATAAAATAAATTTTTATTCTAAAACCAAAACACTAGTTCAATCTCTGTTGGGTAAGTGTTTTAACAAGGGAAACAGCACTCAGAAGGACCTGTCTCATGCCCTTCTGAGGCTGAGGAATTTATCTAGGACTACTTTTTCTGCATTATAGCTTGTTAGAAAGTTGTGCTAAATGTGTAGTTTGGGATTAAAGGATAGTAAGTTTAAGAGTTTAGCTGTTAGAGTTTTAGTCAAGTGAGTAAAAGTGACTGACTATGAGTAATTGTCAAATGTGCTTGACAAAGCCAAAGGGAATTTTAAAAAATAAATACTATCACAAATTGATCAGTTATATTTTTAGAGATTAATTAGTTTCTATGTAGAAGATGCTCAATAGTAATCCAAGAGTTTTTGAATTTATTAATGTACATTAGCCATAATTAGAAATAATTTGAGTCAAGACTGTGAAACCTAGAAAGCTGTAGAATCACTCCTTATAGTTCTTTACAAAATTCTGTGCTATTTTTGATGATCTAAAGAACAGCTTGCAAAAACAAAATAGGAAAAATAACAATGACACTCATTCTGCTTTAATTTATTCTTGAATTCTAAGATGTTCTGGCTTGAAGAGAAGATAAGAGTTTTTGTTGTCAGTGACATAACAAATCATTGAGTATAGTAACAGAAACATGATATCATAGACTCAGCAACTAAGAAAGCATGTAAATTCATTGAAAAAAAGTGTCCACTAAAAAAGAAAAGAACCGCCATTATCCATTTCTATCCAAAATAATGAAAACCACATAATATTCAAAAATTAATTGATTTATGATTTTTGAATATAAATATTCAAAGAGATTTTATAGTTACATTGTGAAAAGTTATGTATTTTAATCTTTGTTTCTTGCACTCCCAGTTGTTTTCCTGTAGACAATTATTGATTATGCAGTCCCTATCTTGTGTATCATTTTAGAGATAATCTCAGCATAGAAATGCATATAACATTAACAATAACACTTAAAATATTCTTTATCAAAAATCAGTAAGAATAAACAAAATGAGTCCTTATTTGCACTGTATGTGTGTTATATTTTTTATCTCAAGTACTTTTGAGAGTAGAAACTTTTGATTAGTTACTTATCTTAAGATTCATATTATAAAACTCTATTTTTCTTCCCAAATAAGCAATATTTTAACTGCAACCTGCATGAGTGAAGCTAGCACATTTATGATCTAAATAGTATTTAAAATGCAAAGATACACTATTATACAGAAACAAATCATATGCACATATTTTTCATTCCTGATTGTCTTTCTCCTTTTCACCTTTTTTCTTCATCTTATTTTTTCTCTCTAATGTCCTTGACCATTTTTCCAACAATTTATTTTGTTCTTTCAGTTCTTATTTCTTTTTCTTTTTTTTCCATACTTTCACTTTTTCTTCTTCTTTTTTCCTTTCTTTTTTCTTTTTTCCTCCCACTTCAAGAAGTTCCTCACAACTTCCAGGATATTCTCACAATACTTCCACTGTGTTCTATTATAACACCTTTGATATTATACATCTTTGGGTTTATATTGCTCACCCCTAATATTTCTATTCCCCTGTGAAGGAATTATTTATCTGTCATACTGAAACATTAATAATTTAATTTTATTTGCATAATGAAATATACTTAATATTAATTGGTTGAAATGATGAATTATTAAATATAATAGAACAATAAATTTAATATTTCTTCAGCATAAAATACATATATTAGAATTGCATTGCATATTCACAAACATGTGAGTGAACCTAGCTGATAAAAATCTAAAGAGAAATGGCTTTCAAGTTAGTATATGAATGAAGGAATAAAATGCATTCTATGAAGATACTAAATCTTTTCTTGTGGATGTTTAGACATTCTCCTGACAGCCACAACAATTATGCCATAGATGAAATATAGGTATAATCATCTAGTTGGAACAGCTATCTAAGAGATTACCTAATTTTTTTTCTGTTTTTGAAGGCCAGAGAAAAATCTTATGGCTATCTAATTTATTGGACTTGTGATCCCAGGATATGGTATTAAGTAAAGCATTTATGTAACTATACTCATGTGTCTTGGTCACATGTAGCACCCCTAAGGTCATAGATTTGTAGGCAATTCCATTTGGTTCTTACCTCGTGGTTACTCAGGCCTCTGGTCCTTATCACCTCAACTTTAGACTTCTGTACAAAAATTTAAATAATTATAAGCTCTCAGGCTACACCTGTATTAAAATGATCATTGCCACAACTTCTACTCAACATTGCATTGGAAGTACTAGCAAGAGTTATCTGGCAAGAGAAATAAGTAAAAGGCATCATCTCAGCAGGGAGAAAGTCAAACTATCTCTGTTTGCTGATGACATAATTGCAAACCTGGAATACCCTAAAGACTCATCCAAGAGGCTTCTGTGATTTAAGTGAAGTCTCAGGTCATAAAAATCAATGTAAAAAATCAGCAATATTTTTATACATCAATTATCAACCCAAGAATCAAATTGAGAGCTGCCTCACATTTATAGTAGCCACACAAACAAAAAAATAAAATACCTCATATAATACAGTAGCCTCAAATCTGAAAGGACTTATGCACAATGGTTATCTATCACCCAGAGATCCAGTAGGGAGAGACACTGGTTAATTAAACTTATGAAAGGGAACCAATAGTGGTAGGTCAGTTAATGATTTTAGCTTTTGGACAGTATAGTGAACAGTTTTATAATCAAGCAATGTTAATTATTCAAATTCCTATACCGTATTTGCAATCACATTAAAAGTGATAACTACATTGTCTTTAGGTTGTGTAGTTACCTACAACCCTTAAAGAGTCACTTGTATCATTATGACTTATTACTGGAAATATTCACATATCTTGCAAAGATCAACCTTAGGCAGAAGTTGCTACCTGGAGAGGGATAAAAAGCAACCATATATAGGGGAAAAGATGCAGTGTATAGACAATTGCCACACATCACCTAAGCAAGAAGTGAAAGATATCTATAAGGAGAGGTACAAAACACTGATTTTTTTTTTTAAGTGCAGATGACATAAACAAATGGAAGAAAATCCCATGCTTTTGGATTAGAAGACTCAATATTGTTAAAATGGCAAAACTATCCAAAACGATCTACAGATTCAATGCAACACCTGTCAAAATACCAACATTATTTTTTTTCAGAATTAGAAAAAACAACCTTAAATCTTATGCAAAACCAAAAATGATCCCGGCTAGCCATAGAAATCCTATGTAGAAAAGAACACATGCAGAGGCATCACACTTCCTTACTTCAAATTGTACTACAGGGCTATAGTAGCCAAAATGAATGGTAGACAGACACATGGACAAACGGAATAGGGTAGAAAATTCAGAAATAGACCCAATTTTCTACAACCAGCTGACCTTCAACAAAGTTAACAAAAATAAACATTAGGAAAAGGACACCATGTTCAATAAATTTTGCTGAGAAAACTGGCTAGCTGTATTTGGAAGAAAGAAACTAGACTCCCTACTTCCCACCATATGCAAAAGTTAACTCAAAATGACATAAAGACTTAAATATAATACCTGAAAATATAAAAATAAACCTAGAAAACATTATTCAGGACACTGACCTATGCCGTGTATATACACATGGCGTGGGTCAGTGTCCTGAATATTATATATAATCAAAGACCCCAGAAGCAATTTTGACAGAAAACAAAATAGACAAATGAGATTTAATGAAGCTAAAATGCTTCTGCACAACAAACAAAATAATCAAAAGAAAATGTACATAATAGGAGAAAATATTTTCAAAGTATCCCTCAGACAAAGGGTTAATAGCTAGAATCTAAAAGAAATTCTATAAACTCAACATAAACAAAAAACAAACAAGCAAAAATTCCTCAAAACATAGGCAAATGACACATATAAACATTTTTCAAAAGAAGCAACATAAGAGGCCCAAAACATTTTAGAATGCTAAATGCCATTCACCATCAAAGAAATACAAATTGAAATCATGAGGAGATATCATCTTACACCACTCAGAATGGCTATTATTCAAAAGGCAAAGTGCAAGAGATTTGGTACAGTTGTAGAGAAAAGGGAATGCATACATATTTTGTAGGGTTGTAAATTAATTCAACCTCTATGGAAAACAAGGATCTACTCAAAGGAAAATAAATCTTTATATAAAAATTATATGTCTGGTCATGTGTGTTGACTCAAGACCAGCCTGGGCAACTTGGCAAGATCTTGTCTCACAATGAATCAGAAATCATCCGGGCATGGTGGCACACACGTGTAGTTCCAGCTACATGGAAGGTTGAGGTAAAGGGATCAGCTGAGGTCAGTAGTAGGTTGAGGCAGTGGTAGCCATGTGTGCCACTGCACTCCAGGCTGGGTGACAGAGTGAGATGTCAACTGAAAAAAAAAAAAAAAAAAAAGCCTGTACTCATGTTCATTGCAGTATTATTCACAACAGCAACTGACCAACCTAACTGCTCATCAATAATTGACTGGATAACTAAATTGTGATATATATAAATATACCATGGAATACTGCATAGTCCTAAAAATAATGAAATCATGTTCTTTGCAGCAGCATGAGTACAACTGGAGAATCACATCCTAAGTGAAATAACTCAGAAACAGAAAACCAAACTTGGCACATTCTCACCTATATGGAGGAGCTAAATGGCTACAAAGATGGAAATAATAGACACTGGGGACACCAAAAAGGGGGCGGGTAGGGTGGGTCCTGGGATTCAGAAATTACCTATTGCATATAATGTTCAATATATGGGGAACTGGCCACTCGAGTCTCAAAACCCACTACACAATATGTCCATGTAACAAGCATGCACCTGTATTTTCTGAATCCAAAATAAAATAAAATTGTTTGAAAAATCAATAAATAAAAATGACAGTTGTCTTTCTAAACTCCCTTTGGTGTCATTGGCTAAAATGAAAGATTAGGCTGACAGTATGTAAGGTGGTGCACAAGAGAAAGTAAATTCTGTAAAATATTGATACTGTCTCCTTCCAATGAAAACTGGCTAGCTGTATGTAGAAGCAAATTAATGTTAGTTAATACATTTACTAACTCTAATAAATATGTAATAATTTGCTAATTGTATCACTTCTGCCTGAAATTATTTTTTGTCTTTTTAATTTTCCTAAATGTTCATTAACTTAGATTTATAGGAATAAAATAGCAATGTTGAATATGAACATCTACGTTAGAACACTGGATTCATTTCTACCTACAGGGTCGTGTTGGCAAGTCAATTTACCTTACTGTGTCTGTTTTAAAACTTATAAAATGCAAAATAGTGTCAATCAAATTCATAGTGTTGTTATGAATATTCAACGTGATTAGGAGAGCAAAGTATCTGGTCCATAGTTAGTGGACAATAAATACTAATTTATTATTTTTTTATCCTTTATTCTATTTTCAAATTTTACCTCCTCTGCAAAGTTCTCCCAGCTTCTAGTCTTCAGAATTAATATTTCCCATTGTCCCTTGTAACACATAATTTTACACAGAATGCCATATAATATTTTTAATATTATCAGTATTTTCTCATGCACACAAACACTCTTCTAGTGATTCTGATATACAGAACATATTTAGGCTCAGTAGCCCTGAAGTAGAAACCATTGTTTTACCATTTTAACACCAGACACAGTAACATTATCTATAGATATTTCCTGAAAATTATTTTTGAAGGTGACAATGTTTGGTAATAAAGACAAACAAATAAAAACCTCAGTAAAAATTTTATTTTTGTATGTTAAAATTGAGCAACAGTATTAGTAATTAAGAGGACTGCAATATTTGTCTTCACTTTTTGTTTTTACAAGACTGGATTGATCTATAAACTTTCCTATATAACACAAGTTGGCATAATACATTTTCATAAAATTAGGTCTTTCAAAAGAAGTTTGACAGTTTCAGCACTACACAATACAGTAAACTTTTTTTTTCTTCTAATTTTAAATTTGTGGAGTAGAATTCAAGGTTAAGTATACAAATGGTCATTTTCTAGGCATTTTATATCTTTAACCTATTAATTTGAAAATCTTTTTCATTTTTCTAGTAGTCCACAAACTTTTAGATTTATAGAAATAAAATAGCAGTGTTGAATACAAAAGTGTAGGTTAGAACACTGGAATCTTTTCTACCTACAGGGTCCTCTTGTTATTCTCCACTAGTTGCATTGTTGCCATCGTTTTCTTGAGTATTGTTGAATGTCTTTTTGGATCATATTACCTAAAATTCTTATAAATACAAAGTTTCTTAAATAATTAGCATTTTAATTTTTTATATTATTAGCTTTATTTTAAAGACATGGAATACAGTTCAGGTTTGGGACATAAATGGTCATCATACAGGTAAAGTTTGGGCACACTTACTGGTATTATATTCCCCCCCTTAACATTTTTGATTTTGATGTGGTTTCTCAATTAAAAATCTCTGCTTGTGTTTTTATTTTTCCAGATAAAAAATAAAAGTTGAATTCAGAAAATAAAAAAAAAAAAAACAAGGTGTCTACCGTTTTCCTCATAATAAAGCAAATATAAATGGATTACTTTTAAGCTTTAGCATGTTTAAAGATAGTGAACATTTCAGGAATAACATAGTAGAGTAGAGGAAGCATAGAATACAGATTTAGAAGGTAGACTTTTAGCCAGAACGCTTGGGTTCAAATCCTGGCATTGGGCACTTACTATTTTCATGATTCTTAATAAGGTCTTTGGATCGCTCTACGCCTCAGCTTTCTGTCTACCTATATGGACACTAGAGTGAAAATATAATGGAATTATAGTGAGATTAAATTATTTAATATATATGAAATACATAGAAGAATATTTTCCACATGGCAAACACTTCAATAAATGTGTTTTACTTTTCTTTCAAGTAATGAAAACCTAGAAAGACTGTAATTTTTTTTAACCTATTTGCCCATTGCTGTACCTAACTGAACCTAGTACAATGTCTGGCTTCTAGTAGAATTCACGTACCATTTAAAGTTACAGATGAGGCCGGGCTCGGTGGCTCAGCCTATAATTTGGGCACTTTGGGAGGCCGAGGCGAGTGGATTGCCTGAGCCCACAGGTTTGAGTCCCACCCTGGCAATTTGGCTAGACCTCATCTCTACAATAAATCAAAAACTAGCCAGGCATGATAGTGCGTGCCTGTAATTGAGGCTACTTGGAATACTGAGGCAGAAAAATCGTCGGAGCCCAGCAGGTTGAGGCCACAGTGGCCGGGAGCATGTCACTGCACTCCAGTCTGGGTAACAGAGTGAGACTTCCAACTAAAAAATAAATAAACAAACAAATAAATAAATAAATAACGTTACAGATGAAATCAAGCACTAAATGATAGAGATATATGAGTAGCCTAAACAGAATTCTAAACTTATATTAATATTTTTTTCTATAAGTAAAGTTTTAGACACCTTTGTGCAATCTGGATAAACAAGAATTCCTTCTTTCAGGACAAAGCAGCACCGAGTTAGGGAATAAGCTTTGATAAGAAAAACAGCTCTGCTATGAGATAACATTCTTCATGACCATATCAGATCCTTATCAATAGACAGGGACCAATGAATATTGAAGAATATTGCTAAATCAAGGAGAGATGGAGAAAATATGGTTGACATTTAATTCTAATATTTGGCCAGAAAGTGTGCCTCAGTTGAAAAACTACATAAATAAAGCTTAAAATTTTATTAGTGGCAATTTCTTTAGAGTTAAGGGGTAAACACATTTTTTTAAAAAAGCTAGCATGATATTTTGAACCTTATCACATGTGAGAAATGAGAAAAGAGATGTTTGCCTATGAAGCTTATATTGGCTAAAATAATGCCAACCATGACATCTTTTTGCCTTATTATTCTAGGTCTTTAGAAAATATAGCTGGTGCATCTTTATCATATAACTGTAAACATTACCCTTTTGAATATTGCATTTTTATATGTTTAAGAAATAATTATAGGCTAGCTCTTTTTATGTCCTAATGTAGTATGAATGGACAAAATTAAAACAACCAAATCACAATTATATTACTAGCCATCTACAGTAAGTACCATACATATGAATGAGTTCTGTTCCAAGACTGTGTTCTTTCTTTCTTTCTTTTTGAGTTGGAGTCTCACTCAGTCGCCCAGACTGGAGTGCAGTGGCCGCTCCCGGCCACCGCAGTCTCGACCTGCTGGGCTCCAGCGATCCTTCCGCCTCAGCCTTCCTAGCAGCTGGAACTACAGGCGCGTGCTACCACACCCGGCTAATTTTTTGATTTTTTATTGTAGCGATGAGGTCTCGTCAAATTGCCAGGTGGGTCTCGAACCTGCGGGCTCAGGCAATTCACTCACCTCGGTCTCCCAAAGCGCGGGATTACAGGCTGAGCCACCGAGCCCGGCTTCAAGACGGTGTTCATAGGTTCAATTTGTTTGTAAGTTCAAAAAAGTTAGCCTAGGTACCCGACTAACACAATCAGCTAAATAGTATTGTACTGTAAGAGGTTTATAGTACTTTTCATACAAATAATATATGTACGTAACAAAAAATGCAAACATTTAAGAAAATATTTTTATTCTTACAATAAAGTACATTGGAAAGTACAGTATAGTACAACAACTGGCATACAAGGACTGGCATCAAGTGAATAGACATGAAGTTACCAACTGGAAGAAGGAGAGGAGGTGGGAGATGGTAGAGCTGAAGGATTATAAGCAACAGGAGACAGAGGGCAAGCTGCAATTTCACCCCTGCCTGGCATTAATGGCACACCTTCTGGTTTCTTGCTGGATTCAATTCTATCCACCCTCTTGGAAAAAAATGATTCAGTGATATCTGAGTAGTAACTCTTTTTTTTTCTATCAGAGGTGACACAGTGGCACTGGATTACATTCTGAATGGCTGCTATAACCTTTGTGTACTGCTCTATATTTGGGTCCTGTGCCTCAAAAACTAACAGTGCCTCTCAAAAAAAAATTCTTTGCTATTTCAAGTCGTGAATTTCTTTAGTTCTTTAATTATTTCTTCTTTCTCTTGTCTCTCTTCATCCTTTCTCTGGACCTCCAATTCCATCAGGTCTTCATAAGTAAGCTCCTGTTGCACAGCAAGGAGTTCGGTGAAATCATTTTTCTTCAGATCTAGCTCCTGCTTCTTGTTGAGGGTCACTAAGTTGCTGAAGACCTCTTTGAATTCATCCACCTTCTCAAATTCATGAAAATTATGGACAAATAGTGGACAAATGTACTTCCAAACACCATTCATGGTATCAGTTGTTACCGTTGTTTTTTGCAGCCTTGGAGATGTTATAGTCTTTCCAAAATTTTCACAAGTTCTTTCCTGAATCATCACGCTTCTTAACTACTTGACAAAAAGCATGCCATAAATAATATTTCCTGAAAGTCACTGTAACTCCTTTGTTCATAGGTTGGATGAGCAATGTAGTATTTGGTGGCAGATTCACCACTTTGATGTAGTAATGAATGTTGTCCATGAATTGGGTTGGCCTGGAGCATTGTCAAGCAGCAAGTCTGTTGAATGCAACATTTTTCTATAAGTAATATCACTCTACCTTAGGGATAAAGTAGTGAAAAAAGCCAGTCCTGGAAAATTGCCTGTGTAATCCAAGCTTTGGGATTACGCTTCCACACAACAAGAATAGAGCCCTTGGTCATGATTTTAAGGGGTCGTGGGTTCTTTGACCATAAAAGAGGTTTAACCATTATACTACCAGAAGCTTTGCCACCAAACAACAGAGTTAGCCTATCTTTTGCTGCTTTATAGTCTGACATCAAAGTTTCCTCCTTACTAATGTACCTTCAGTCTGCCATCCTCTTCTCATGTACATTAAAAAAACTGCTTTGGTAAATAGGTACCTTCATAAATAATTTCTCAAAACATTTCATGGAATAACTGGGCACCTATTGTATCTGCACTCTCTTCCTAACTACTTACATTTACATTGTGAAAGTTGGATCTAGCCTTGACCTTGTGAAATAAGCCATGTCTGTTATTATGAAGGGGGACCTCACAAAACATGGAATTATCTTTTGGACAGGGAGACCTCCTTGTAGCATAAGTGTTCTAGGAAACCATTGGCAGCAGTGTACCAGCTAATGTTGTTGTTAAGGGCTCCATTCTGCTTCAGTGAATATTTTTGGGGGGATTCTTTCAACGTATTTGCCCATTTCCTGATGGGTGGTTAACACAAACAATTTGCCCACACTGCATTGAGTGTTCAGCAGTTTTTGACCAAAAATGACATAATCTCCATACCCCATCTTCCCTGTTCACCTGACCTCCTCCTGAGTGATTTTCTTTTGTTTTCCCAGATAAAGAGAAATTCTCCAGGGGAAATGTTTTGCTTATGTGGAAAAGTGAAACCAAAAATGGCATAAGCACTAAAAGGTATTTGATTAAGTTCAGAAACCTCTTTGAGCAATGGGAAAAGTAGGCTTAGGTTTATTACATCAAACAGAGTACTTTAAGGTGACTGAAGTTCAAACATATAAGAATAAATACACAAATTTTAAATAAATAAATACTAGTTTTGGGAGGATGTCCCTCAAATAAGATGTGGCCTCTGATTCTTCACTGTGTTTCTTCTCCAAGTCTTCATAAAGGTTTTTAGCTTTCTCTTGAATCAGCATTAAGCTGAGTAGGATTCAATGCTGATGCTGAAGTCCTGTAACTACACACTGAGAAGTTTCTCCATCTCTTCCATCACTTTTTTTTTTTTTTTTTG